>NC_135786.1:185712500-186012500 GCF_051106095.1 Pogona vitticeps
TGCTCTCTAGAGAGAAAGGGGGAGGATAGATGAAGAGGAGTGGGAGGAGGGAAAATGTAATACAGATAAAGAAACATAATGGAATTGTCAATAAAGTCAAAATATCCCGGGAGGAGGCACAAGATGCTGCTTCCATGGAAATAGCTTGGGAAAACAGTCAGCCGCCCTCGGCTAATTCCCCTGATTAAAACTGCATTAGCTTGTAGGTGTCAGGGACACGCAGCTGTTTTCAAGGAAACTCTGGCTCCAGAAGGTCCTTCCTTGTAGGGCAAGAGGCGGCTCTATCTAGAGGTAAATGTCAGGGAGACGCACAGCTTGCCGACGCTTGTCCTCTCTCTGACAGGCCCTGGCCAATGTCCTGCTGCTGAGGGTCGTGGTAATTTACGTCCATTCTGTGTACATTAACTTATCTACAGCAGAGCTGGCTGGCTTTTTCAGTCAGCCTGTCTCCTCCGCAGGCTGTGAGACTTTCCTGACTCTGGGACTAGAAGTGGGAAAACAGCTGCCAAGTTCCTGCACCATACAAATAACAACAAACATTGCCAAGGAGCCAACCAGCCTTCCCCTGCTAGCGACAGCGCTCCAGTGCACGTCCATCCCTGGGGAAAAGAAGGAGAGGAGGAGAAAGCAGGCTGGTCCTCTGGTAACGAGATACAGAGGCCCTGCCCCATGCCTCATTTTTATTCCCTTGTTATTACTGTGACAGCTTAAATGGTCATTCATTTGCAGCTTCTCAAGTTTAGCCAGCTCTGATTAAGCAGTCTAATTAGTGCTATATATTAATGACACACAGGAAGGCACGCAGGATCAAGTTCATACATAATTCTGGATTAATGGGGCCCTGAGTTCCTGTGTTTTCAGACCGGCAAGGTGCTTCAAGACCGAGGCTTGCAGCACTAGCTGAAGTGACTTAGTTTTGCTGACTTGCCTTTTCCTCTCTGCCTTGGTCTAATTCCAAAGCAATGTTTGGGACTCCCCAGGATTGCATTTCACTATGATCCCATAAGCACATCTAAAAAATGATCCCCTATGAACTCATATACATGGGAATGTTAGGACCGAACTCATTATCCACTAAGGCTGGCCATGTCTGTCTATTCCAGAGCTGGTATAATAGAAGTGGCTAGAGCCTTGGAATTAGTTATAGGCTTGGGAATTCATGACAGATCAGGCTCCCCCCCTCGCAATGTTACGGTTATGTAACACACACACACCCAGGTCAGCCCATGGTCACCCCTCTCCCCACCAAATTGGTTTGGATCCCCACTTATGCTGTTCTGAGTTCAGTGGAAAGATACCAATCAAGTAAATTATAGTGGCAAAACAGCTGCAAATATATATATATTTTTTTTCAGGAAGAAAGGCAAGACTAAGAAAAGAAAATGCATGCTTCATTGCTTGAATTAGACTTGAATTTTTAAGCAGTATTATTTTCATGAATACCTAGGCAGTAGAGATATCCCTTTCTGGAAGTATTCATCACTTTGAAATATATGAAGGGTCACCCCACCCAAACATTCATAATTTGAAAACATTAGCTGATGTTCCTCTGGGGGAAAAACAAAGCATTCCCAAATGTTTGGATGGCTCAGAGAGAGCACTTAGATTTTCCGAATGTAGCAAGATACGCTTATTGTCTTCCTTAATTTTAAATGACAGAATCCTGTTATAAATGTGTTATGCCATGCAGACATATTTCTGATTAGTCTCACCCTGTTCAGGTGGCTTATTGCCAGGCTAGTGTGCGTAGATATCAGATACGGTATTGTGCTCTGGCCAAAATCCTGTGCTATAAATTATGTGTCCAAAGGGATGATGATGTCATTGGCAAAGGGAGATTTTTCATTAATACAAGAGCTTCTGCTTCTGTCCCAGGGCTGGAATAGTTCATGCTCAATGAAATGAATACATGTCAGCTGGGTAAGCTGTGGGATGTAAGAAGGAATTCTTTTAATTGCTGAAAGTCAATCAACTGTATCATTACACTAAAACACACAGATGCTGTTCCACACAGATGTGCAAACAGGACAAGCAATTGAATTTGACTTCAACACGAATGATAGGAAAGTATCCTTCACTGAATCTCTGGGCAGCACATTAGATAGGGATGTGGAGGACAGTGTGGCATAGACAGTTTGGCTTCCCAGCAGAGCTAGGAGACTCAGAAGGAATGTTATCTGCTGCCTAGGGAGATGCCTTCCTCTCTCTAAAGACAGAGTTAGGCTTGATGTGCAGGGATCAGCCTAAGAGAAAAATAAATGTGAGGAAATAAAAATATTCTGCAGGAAAGAAAAGGAAAAAATATTGTATTCTTTCTAAGACAATGAGGTGAAATTTCTTCTGAACTATTTGCAATCAGATTTTTGTGAATAGAGACAGGCAGACAGAAAGATAGATTGGTTGATTTAGACATCAATGGATAAACTCTGTCAGTACGCTCAGTTGGAAATACAAGAACAGTTTGAAATAAATGATCTTATGTGTGTGCTTACCTACCATGGAAGGGATTAAGACTGAATCCTCGCTGCCAATTAATTGGTCTAGAGACATGTCTAGAGGAGAGAAACCAGGATAGTAAACAGTTTGGAAATGGAACCCTATGAAGTCCTGTCAGTGAAAGGACTTGGGTATATTTATCCTGAAAAAGAGAAGACTTAGAAGTGGAACAATAGCCATCCTTAAATATTTGAAGGGCTGTCATGTGAAAGATGGAGCAAATTTGTTTTCTGTAGCTCCAGAAGGTAGGACCCAAACATATAAATTCAAATTTCAAGTAAGTAGAAGTTGACTGGACATTAAGACAACTTCCTAAGATCTGTTCAAGAATGGAATGGACTATCTTAGAAGATGGTGGACTGCTGTTCACTGAAGATTTTAAAACAGATATTGGATGACCATGTATCAAGAAATCTTTTAGCTATTAATTTCCTGCTTTGTCAGGGGGTTGGGGGGGTTGGATTCCATGACTTCTGAGTTCCTCCCAGCTCTAAGATGCTATGAATCTTTGATTTTCCGTCTCTGGTTTCAGTGCAATTGGAAGAAATACACCAAGGCCATTTAAAAACCATTGAAAAGGTCTGGGCTCAAGATAATTCAACATGCCAAACTCTGTGTGGGTAGATTTCAAAGATCTGGGATCCCCCTACTGAGTCCTCCAGACCTCCTTCAGAGCTGCTTATGCCCTGATCCCCAACATCCTCACTCACTCCCTCGCTCGCTCAAAAAATAACCAAAATGAAATCACACCAACATCAATGGCTCTCTCTGGATAGTTACATACTGGCAAGCCCTTTCATCTGCTTGCAATAAGGGCTCAGTGAAAATAATTAGTGGAGGTGAGAATTCACTAAATGGAAATTGGGTTAATTTTTAACATTGTTTACTTCCTTTATAGTATCAAAGAAATTTGCACAGTTTATGGCTGATTATTTATGTTAAACAAAATACAATTATTGTAACACACAAATTGAACACCCAGCCACCAACCTGAAACAGGTCAGGAAAAAAAGTGGTAAAATTGCCCACATATACCATAAAATGGGGGAGAGGGGATGTTGTAAAATAGCAGCAGGTGCTGGATCAGCTTATTGGTGGGTCTAAATACCCCTGTGGCCTACAGGCTGCTTTGTGCCTATTCCTGCTGTAAAGCTACTTGTCAATTCCCTCCATGAATCATACAGTATTCCATATATTTCTTACACGGCTGCTGTATGGCAGGTATCTCATAACACACAACATGGTTGTGCATTATTAGGCTGGCTTAGATTGATTTCCATTTTGTGAATGTACACCAAGCAAAGATTTAGCATAACTATGAGCGTTGTTTTCATTTTGCTGGCATATTTTTGATATCTTAAAAAATGTAAGTTAAATTACTGTTCTCATTGACTTCCTCCCCATTTTGAGAAAGTCATAACAAGTGGCTCCAGATCCTGGAAAACTAGCTATGTTGTCTGGAGAATTTGGAAATTGTAATATATATAAAAAAGTAAATTTCTCTAGCTTGGTAGACTAATACACAGCATAGCAGTTTTAGCAGATTAAAATGAACCCACATTTGGCATGTGTGTTGTGGTATGCAAAAATGTGATTGGTTTTTTTTTTATCAAGGAGGCATGCCTTACATTTCAAGAAGCATTATTTCTCTGAGTCAGAGTAGGCAGCCAGCACTCTGCAGACTCACCCAATGTTTCACCTAGAGTTACTCCATTTTGCTTTTGCATCAGAAAGAAAGGTGAACTATCCTGATGCTTCAGTAACATGCAGCACGTGTATTCAGTCTAAACCATTCTGGAACCCTTCCATTCATAAATACAGATACCTTGTTGTTTCCAACATTATGTATGTATGTATGTATGTATGTATGTATGTATGTATGTATGTATGTATGTATGTATGTATGTATGTATGTATGTATGTATGTATGTGCGTGTGTGTGTGTGCGTGTGTGCTTGCGTGCGTGCGTGCGTGCGTGCGTGCGTGCGTGTATGTATTCTCTCTCTCACACACACACACACACACACGTGTGTGTGTGTGTGTTTTCCAAAAGAAACATGAGAAGTACAATGCAGTCAAAAGATTGTCAGTGTATGAGAGAAAACACAGAATCTTCTTATAATCAAGTCTATTTTTCTTGTGTTTGTTTCCATATATTTATTTAGCAAATTCTTCAGCTACAAGAGACATCTGCAATATGAGGTTTTGCAGACCAATATTGCTAAACAGATTTTATACGATATACTGCAATCCCAGGGCAAGGCATACCAAGAATTCTCAAAACGGCTTACACAGCTGGTGTTTTAGAAACGTATGGAAAACAAGCCAGGTATGCTTTCCTCTAATCTTTTAATGCAGATGTCCATTAATGCCCTTTTAAGTATCCATTCATGACCAAACGGCAGCCAGAAAAAAGAGAAGGTACACTTTGTAAACTTAAAGTGTTACTTCTATCAGTATAATAATAATAATAATAATAATAATAATAATAATAATAATAATAATAATAATAATAACAACAACAACAACAACAACAACAACAACAACAACAACAACAACAACAACAACAACAACATTACTCTTTTTTCAACAGGTGGAGAGCAATGTTTGCATCCAAAAAAAGGAACAGATTTCTCTCTGCAATTACAAGTGTGGTATTTGGTATTATATGGGACAGTGTTTGTGTATATGTGTGTGTGTGTGTGTGTGTGTGTGTGTGTGTGTGTGTGTGAGAGAGAGAGAGAGAGAGAGATTGAGAGGTTTTTTTTAAGTGTTCGTAAATTAAATGCTAAAGGAGGAGATACATGACTTGAGCTTTTCATGGCTGTTACTAAAATCCATTAAGTGGCATTTTAAATACCACAAACAACAATGGCTACTTTTATAAGTCTGAATATTAACCCTTTGAGAGGAAATAAGCATGCTTAACTTTTTTGTGTATGTAATAGGTATGCTACTAAATACAGAATTTCTGAACACTACTGTTATTTGGAGACCAAGACCATCCTCACTCTTATATTTCTGATCAACAAGTACCAGCATGAAAGCTGGACAGTTAAGAAAGCTGACGGGGGAGGGAATGATTTATTTGAAATATGGTACTGGTGGCGAGTTTTGCAGATGTTCTGTACTGCCAGAAAGACAAACCAGTGTGTCCTAGATCAAATAAAGCCTGAACTATCTCTTGAGTCAAAAATGTTGAAGCTGAGGCTGTCCTACTTTGGGCACATCATGAGAAGGCAGGATTTTATGGAAAAGACAATAACGCTGGGAAAGGTGGAAGGCAGCAGGAAAAGGGGAAGACCAAATGTGAAATATGTAGGCTGACTCCCTGAAGAAAGCCACAGGGTTGAGTTTACAAGAGCCAAGCAGGGCAGTTGAGAAAAAGACATTGTCACCATGACTTGGAGGCGACTTGATGGCACATAACAACAATAGTTAGTTAAAAATGTAGTAAATAACAGTTTTCACATTATTGTTTTCATAGGCTTTTGTAACACTTTTAAAGATCTGTCAATCTTCCATCTGCTCAAGAGTGGTCCTTTGAATCCCCAGTGTTTTAAAAGGTTCAAGCTGACTGCCCAAGAATAAGAGGAAAACAACCTCAAAAGTACAATAGTTTTTTAAAAAAAAATCTGGGGAATGACATCAAGGAAAAATGTATGAAGCGAGTTATCCCAACTGACAACATATTTTCATTCACTTCATTTGCTCTGATTTGATTTATTTCCTGCCTTTCTCCCAGAACTGGAACCCATGGGAGCTTGCAACAAAATTGAAACAGGTACAAATAAATATGAATTTAAAAAAATAAAGAAACACAGATTCAGGGAAAATGCATACAAAAGGTTGTAATGTTAAAACACAATTAAACAAACTATAACATTCAAATATTGTTTGTATGACAGGCAGAACTGGGATACATCCTCTCTTGGGGCTCAGCCTCTCATATCCCTCAAGATAGAGAGGTCAAAGAGTGGAGGAAACATTGGGGAGAAGGGAGTTTTGTTGTTGTTGTTGAGGACTGGAAGAAAGCAAGCAAGAGTAAGAGAATGGGGAATTGAATACTACAGTGCAAAGATGACGGGAGTAGTTGGGAGAGTTCAGGAAAAGGTTAGAGGAGGTACAGTTGCAGCAGATACAGAGTGTTTGACAGTCAGTCTGCCTAGTATTGTTTATGTTGTGTTCAAACCTTCAAAGGAAAGTTTGACTGTTTTGTATTTTAATCACTAACTTACTAAGTGGCCCAAGGATACCAACACTGTAAACGTTACACTACACTGGTTTTCATTGACTAATGACTGCTGTATAAATGATGCCAGGATTAAAAGGTTAGAAGAACAAGTAATGCTGGAATCCTGTTGCTTAATTTTACATTCAGGACTCAAATGACATAACTACTCAGTCTTTCTATCTGTCAATGAATGAGTCCCCACTAGGATTTTCAAGCATATGTCAAGCCAGCAGACATATGCCCCAAAAGAATCCCAGTGACAATTTATTAATTCCAACTAGAAATGAATGGATATTGGTTATTTACTTTCTGCATGTGTAATTAAGTAATAGGATTTCAGCCAATATAAACAAAAGCGTGAATTTGCATAATATTCATAATATGCAAATGAGGCAGCCCAGATTTGGAAAATTGGAATATGGCAAATCTTCCCCCTTGCTTCTACCAATGGGAGCAACAGAGCTGTTTCTACTACTGTGACAAAGGACCTCTGCTGCCAGTCCCCCTTCTCCCTTGCTCGGGGAAATGTCTAAAGGCAGAGAAGGAGATTTGTAAGATCCAATGGCCACTCAGGTGCCCTTTCCAGAAACTTTGCATTGCCCCATCCATTATTTCATTTATCTACTGTACTTTTAAATTGCTCATCAACAAAGTTTTTCTGGGCACTTTACATATAGAAAAATTTAAACTAAAACAAACACAAAACCTGTGTATATATACATATCTATATACAAAGTAATATTGCATCTTACATAAATATATTAATCACCATATTCAATTTCATGCAGATCAGTACAGAACCTTCCTTTAGGGTGATGTAAGTCCCCCTTTTTTTGCCATCTCCACGTGATCACACTATGCTCTGATCTAGACATATAGGGGTTCCCCCCCATGGGGCTTGGACAAACTATATTCCCAGTAAATTGTGCATGATGCTCCATATGTTTTTTTTCTTCCCTTGTAGCAGCTATGCATGCATTACATGCACTGATGTGGGATCACTTCCAAGTTCCATTTCTCACAGCCCTATAGCAAAATATCAATGCACCCCAGTGGGCAAGGATAATAACAAATATGACTGAATAATAAATGAGAACCCAACTGATACCTCTAGATGCATTCTTTGGTAATTCCTTGCTAATGAGAAATCTGTTAGGACTTAAACTGCTCTTTATCACTAGTGTTGTTTCACTATCAAGGTTTTTAAAATTGACGAATGTCTATAGTCTTCTTATGGCATTAATCATACGAAACCATTCGTGTGAGCCATAACTAATGGAATTCAGTTGCAACAACTGGGAAAGATTGGCTTGAACAATCTAAAACGAAATTGTCCATCTGCAAAACAAGTATGGTTTGTGCATACTGGAATAAAGGGTTTGCTGAAACGGATCTGAATTATAAATGGAACATTTTTAATTTACCAGTGAGAAAAATGGAAAAAAACAGCCATTCAGGACAACTATCCCTAGGCAGAAGCTGTTAAGTATAAGATCATATAAAGAAAAAAAATAACCTTTGCATTGTATTTTAAACCTTCCATGTTCCCAAGTTTTCCAAAGCAAGCTGCAGACAAAACATAGGGAGCTAGAAGCATGATAGTTCATTTTACTGGCCATCTTTAGAGTACACAATACCAATTTCAATTTGCAATAGTTTGATTTTATTTTCCATTTTAAAAAGATCTTGAAATGTTTCTGCCTAGGTCCATCCTCAGATGGAAGCTTCTCTGTCTACATAAGGCAATCAGTCTGAAAAGTTTTCCTCTGAAGGCCTGTTTTAAGAGAGATATCATGGAATTCTCAAATTCAGACTCCCAGTTGCACTACTGTGTTAATTAAACTGACATCATATGAGATGTACTGGGCTCCCACCCATAAGGTTCAAGCCATTCTTCTGGGACTCTTCTGGCATGGAATGCAAGTTATTTCCAATTATATTTAATGTCTAAAAATAAAACTTGGCAGGAACAAAATGCCTGATTCTGCACTGAGGAAACGCAAGCTAATTTTGTTTTGCCTGGACTTCTTTCCTTTTTCCTTCTTTTTAAAATGAATCTAATATTTCAACACAAGAAGGAATTGAGTTAAGAAGTTCAGAAAAGAAATGGGCAGGGGAGATATTTCCTGTCTTGGGGGAAATCCAGACATTGATTTCATTTTAAAAGGGATGAAAAGTTTCACCTTCAGGATTTCCCTGTGAAATGGATGCACCCAATGGAATGGAGATCATCCCCACAGTGTGAGGATCATCATCAATGAAAAGCATGCTATATATTACTTATTTTCTTTCCATCACCACAGCCACTACCAGCAAACAAAGTTCTTAGTGCACTTCCACTAATTTTGTTTTTTTTTCAACAAAAACTGACTAGTAGGGTTGTTGTAGCAGATTCAGCTAAAGCCCAGTTACAACTTGAATAGGCCTGGGTTTGCACCAACGTGCATGAGGTTCAGGGGAAATCAAAGCAAACCAGATTTGCAAATCAATTACATTCAAAGTACAAATCAAATTGGATGGGGGACAAATCACGTCAGATTTTTCTCCCCCTTTTTTTCGTTCGAAAAAAAGAAGCAAATTTTCAAGGTAATAATATGCAAGCTTGCATTTCTTATGTTTCACAGTCCACCATGCGTTGGCTTTTTACTCTAAATGTCATTATATTAGTATAAAAGCAAAAGAAAGGTGTTGTCATTTCAGCTTTTTGGTACAACCCAAGGGAATGCTTACCAATCACACCCAGAGCATAAATAGTTCCAGACTCAACCAGGAATTATTTTGTGAATGCATTTTTTTTAAAAAAAATTATTTTTTTTAAACCAACCTTTCTCCTTAAATAGGAGCGAAAGAGGCTTACAACAATTAAAAGACAATATTTCAGTTAGTAACATTGAGTATACAATATTAAAAGGATCAATACATACAATAACAAAAAGCACAAGCAACACCAAAATATATTCAATGCAGTAAGGTACAACAATCCATTTTAAAAACCCTATCCAGCAGCATTCACTCAGGGAAAGCTTGCTTGAAGAGAAAGGTCTTTGCCTGCTAGCAGAAGGACAGTAAAGATTGGGCCACCACAATTTCCTGTGGGAGGGAGTTCCAGAGTCTGGGAGCAGCAACAGAGAAGGCTCTTTCTCATGTCCCCACCGAACTCACCTGTGAAGGTGGCAGGACCTCTGAAATGAATTGGAGGACTCTGCACAACTCTACAGTACAGTTATCCACTGGGGATTTTCTAGCTTTGGACAATATGACCTGTATGACCCTCTGTAACTCTATGACAAGGGGAGTGCTTGTGCCCTCCGCTAGAGGCCAAATGATGCGCTACAGCTAGCTTGTCATTAGAAGATGAATTCCTTGAGCACAACTGAGAGAAATTATTTTTAGGACTCCACATCCCAGAATGTCCCAGTATAGCACTGGTCATAATGGCTGGGGCATTCTGAGAATTGTATGGGGAGAAATAACATTTACAATGACTGCAGGTGTTGTCAAACAATCAGTTCTTGACCTGTGGTCTGCGGACCTCTGGGGGGCCATGATGTCCTCACAGGGGGCCTGCAAAGGTTTGAAGAAATGTTATGATCTTTTGCATTTAAAATAGAAAGAAAGAATGACAGAAGGAAAGCATAGAACAAAGCCTTCAGTGGCCGAGGGACATCACATGACATTTCTTGTTACTGTGCAGTCAGAAGCCATGGGAAGAGAGAGTCGGAGTCAATGCCCGTATGAGAGAGTGTTTGGACGGACTTTGTGATCATGTTTCTTCTTCAATTTCTGCTAATAAAACCATTTGGTTATTGTAGGGTAAAGTGGTAAAGCGGGGACATGGTGGCACTGTGGGCTAAACCGCAGAAGCCTGTGCTGCAGGGTCAGAAGACCAAGCAGTCATAAGATCAAATCCACGCGACGGAGTGAGCGCCCGTCGCTTGTCCCAGCTCCCGCCAACCTAGCGGTTCGAAAGCATGCAAATGCGAGTAGATAAATAGGTACCATCTCAGTGGGAAGGTAAACAGCGTTCCGTGTCTAAATCACACTGCCCATGTGACCACGGTAAGATTGTCTTCGGACAAAACGCTGGCTCTATGGCTTGAAGAGCGGGATGAGCGCCGCCCCCTAGAGTCGGACACGACTGGACAAAAATTGTCAGGGGGAGCCTTTACCTTTACCTTTTAAAGTGGTATTTCAGTATTATCACCGTGTATTTCATAACAATACATTTTGGCTGAGCCTCAGAATGGATCGCTGGTTGAATTTGAAAAGTAAAAGTACAGATGCTATTTATAAGGGTGCATCCAGTTCAAAGCAAAATGAAGTTTCTTCCAGTCATTCTAGCAAGGAATATCTGTCAATAAGAGCCTTCATGAGAAACTTTAAATAAATATTTGATGCACATCAGGTTTTTAAATCTTGAGTTAAGTCTTGGTGGTCTGTGGCAACAAAAGATATTTAAAGGGGGTCTGTGGTAAAGAAAAGGTTAAGAACTGCTAGCTTAGGGGATCCACGGCTGTTTTCATGACTGGATCATTGTGTCTCCCAGTGTTTTCCTTTTCAATTAAATGCAGTTCTTGCGGCTGCCAATTTGTCTAGAGCAGTAATGGAGTCTTCCTTTTCCTGAAGTACACCAATCTTTTTTGTAAAGTTTCCCTCCTCTGGGTGGTGTTTGTGCTGCAGAAGGCAAAGTATAGGCACCATAGTTTTCCCTCCACAGAGCAAATAGTAGATGTGTTGAGGATAAGTCAGTTTTGCATGAGACAACAGCAAAGGGGGAAAGGGTTACATATACACAAACCTTTGCTGCTCCAAAGAACTTGGCAACCCCCCCCCCGCAGCTGAATTGGGAGGAGGCACCTCGGAAGATCAAATGTGGATCTCCTGTGTGAACATATGAAGTAAATGCTGTGATCGCTGGCAAGACATCGCCATTGGCCAGCGTGATCGATCCTTGCTATCCACCCGGGATAGAGCGAGGCTACGTTTAAGTCTCACAAGACGTTGTGCGAGGGGCAGGAAAGCCCTGGGTACTTTAAGGGCTTTCCCCCTCGCACTGCCCTCTTCTTTTTCGGACTCCCACCTGCCCTCGCTTTTTCTAGTGTGAGTTTTTCTGGTTGCCTTTTAGGGGCCGGACAGGAATTTTTGACCTCCATCCTGATTGGCTTTTGGATGAGGGGATTTTTCACCTATCCCACACTGGATAAGGATTGTTGGCATTTTTAGTGGATAAATTTTGGTCACACAGGCGGGTGGTGTGGAAATAACAGGTATTTTCTGTGTGTCCCAATTGTAATCTCAGTTAAGCCAACAGCACATCCCACTTCCCAGCAATGCGGATCGTGCAATTACAGTGTTTGTGGCAGGATGATGCACTGGGCCACTTCTGAACCAAGTCATCAGCAAAAGATGGCTTGAGGTCTGGGAGTGTTTATTAGTGGCTGGCTGAGTTCCTGCTGTCTGGAGACTGCAGGAATTTGGGGCCAGGGACTCACCCATTTATTGATCAAGAGGTGTCGGCATACCCCCGCCTTTCACCTGTTTCCGCACTACAGCAAGCCCCCTCTTTTGGCAAAGGATTGCCATTATATTTGATGTTATCAATAAAGTGGCCCATATTTAACCCATATTTTGGTCTCGCGTCTTTATTCTGGGGTTGGGATAGCAATTGCACATCAATTAATATATACAATTAGAAACTCAGTTGATCCAAAATAGTCAATCCAGCTTCCAGACAATTTCAGGACTGTTTGTATCACATAGGCTATAAAAGAAATCAGACCTGAAAGTGGTAAATGCCTCTGTCTTGGTGATGTCAATCAAAACAATGTATTACTAGTAAGTGGTCACCTTGTATACACCTTCATGATCACTTCAGTTTCTGCCACCAAAATTCACTAGCTGCCAGATAGCATATACTAATTAATATAGTTAATTCCATCCCTATATCTCAACTGAAAACAGCTCTTTTTACTTGAAAAACAAACAAACATTCCATTTTAAGGAGGTATTATCCAAGATTACTACCCACCTCTTATATTTGCTAACACGTACATTTTTGTCTGATACATGGTGGCCATGTTGATCTTTCTCTATATGTGCCAAGATGTAAAACCCAGGCTTACATAATACAGCGAATGACAATGACGACAACCTTCACAAGCACCACAAAACTCTCTCTCTTTTTGGCTTCCCTGTTTCAAGGACATTGCTTACAGCTTTTCTCCATTTTTCAAGGAAGTTGTCTTGTTGCCATAATACACATAAAATCTCATTTACATGATTAAATATCATATTACATTTCTTGGTCTCCTAATCTGTTGAGTTTGGCCAATAACCTAGGGTACTGCATCTCTTTTTCCTCTTCCTTCTCTTGTGCATTTTGTTATGTACCACTTTTCATCTACAAATACTGTAAGGATGTTATCATGACTCATTTGCTAACCCTCAGAGCAGAAGTTTGAAACATAACACACATTCTCCCCCTCTCTTTCACTACTGAGATTTTCCTGGCCAGTTTGGTTGTTAGCTATGCTAGCTGAAGTATTCTGGCAATTGTAACTTTTCTGACTTTTGGCTTAGAGTCTTCCCCTGACCTAGCATCCTCCATATGTGCTGGAAGCAACTCCCATGATTCCATGCAGCACAAGCATGCTGGCATAGACGAGGGAGGTGGTTGTTGTGATTGTGTTTTGTTGTTGTTGTTGTTGTTGTTGTTGTTGTTGTTGTTGTTGTTGTTACCTGCTGTTAAGTCACCTCTGATTTATAGTGACCCTATGAATGAATGACCTCCAGATATCCTGTCATTTACAAACATGGCAAACTCAAGGCTGTTGCATCCATTAGGGAGTTGAGCCAATCCATCTGATATTGGCTCGTCCTCTCTTTCTGCTGCCTCCAACTTTCTTCAGGATAACTATCTTTTCCAGTGAGTCCTGTCTTCCCACAATGTGCCCAAAGTGCAACAGCCTCACAGTGTGATCAGACTGCAAAAAAGGATTGCATCTGATTGTGCAGGAAAGAGTCACTTCTCTGGGAGTGATCTCCCTTAAAGAGTCCCTTCAGGAATAGCTCCAGCCTGCCCCCCCCCCTCGTAAAAGGTAGCAAGGTTGGTCTGGTTTGTGATTTCCTGTGCATCATGTGATCACCAGAAGAAAGCTCACACTGGATTCTGCCACAAGCAGCCCAAAATGCAAGCTGTTTATCCGTCTGATCACACCCTCAGTTTCATCATTTTTGCTTCTAGAGAGAGTTCAGTCTTGATTTGGTCTAAGATTCACTTGTTTGGCTTTCTGGTGGTCCATGCTCTATACTGTATTTCAAATGAACTGATTTTTCCCCTGTCAGGTTTCTCCACTTCCAGCTTTTACATCCATATATAGTAACCAGGAATGTAAGAATCTGGCCTTGGTCTCCAGTGACACATCTTTACACTTGATTATCTTTTCTAATTCCTTCATTGCGGCTCAAGGAAATTGGAACATATCTTTCTAGTCTGCATTCTGCCAAGCAAGCATGGCAGCATTAGTTTTACCTGTGTTGCACTCACTCACACTTTCGTTTTACCATTTCATTAAGTCCAAAACAGTGCTTCAAAATATTTTGGCACAGAGGGACTACAGCCACATCCCAACTGTTCTTGCTTCTGTTTTCTTCCAGCCACCACTGTACAGATCATGTGCTCATCTTCTGGAATCCTCTAGCACTGCATAATTCTACATGATGGAAGTTTCTGTTGGAATTTGTGCATGGTAAATGTATACTTAAACTTCCATTTTAAAAGGCCAGAAAATTTGATTCTTTTTAAAAAAAAAAAAAAACTTCTATTTTATGAACATGGGATGTTGTGTTTCTTTATACATGATTCAAAACACCAGTAAATGGCACCATATTGCTGCACAATATGGTGCCCTCATTGCCAACAGGAAAAAGGATGCCAAGCTTTACATAGCAAAGGGCAGTCTGAATGTTGACAACCCCAATGGCAGCCAATGATGTACAGCAGTGGTCCCCAACCTTTTCCCAACCACACACCAGTTGGGGGGGCATGGCATGCTCACAGGGGTGTGGCACGCTTGCACGCATAGTGGTGCTCACGGGGGGGGGCAGGAGATCTGTGTCTGTGGCCTGGTCCTGTTTAGACCACGGATCGTTGCTGAGTTGCAGACCAGGGGTTGGGGACCCCTGATGTACAGGGTACTTTCTTATGCTCACTACCCCTCTCATTTGTTAAAAAACAGCCCTGACAATGGCTTTGTGTCTGGGTGAGAAGTGGTTAACTCATGAAAAAAGAAATCTGTTTCTGGGATTTTCCCTTGCTTGGTGTCACTTTGTAAATGGTAGCGAGCACAAGAAAATATCTTTTGTAATTACTTTTGGTGGCCAATGCTGGAAGATGGCAGAGAGGTGGCAGGCCACACAATCTCCAACTCACCCGCAAGTTAGCCTTCTCCCTTCAGGTGTAGAGCAAGTGTTGCTCTGCTGTCACAAGTGTTGTGGAAAGTTTCAGCTACCAGTCTAGTCAGGTTTTGTATATATTTTTGTTTATTTAAAGTGTTTATGTGCCACCTTTTTCCTTAAAAAGGATCCATGGCAACTCGTGGTATTAAAAGAAACAATATGTGTGTGGGATGGGAGAGGGCACCATGATGTTCTTGCATTGTCTAAAGCAGCCATTCTCAACCCTTTTTTGGCCATGGCAATAAACACAATATGAAAGAAACACAGGCCAAGTCAGGATTTTATAAGTCACATAATGAACCTTATAAGATGGTATGTGAAGAACTGTTTCCAGTCCATGACCCCCTTCAAATGTGTCAGGGCCCCTCAGGGGATCATATGGCCCCTATTGAAAATGGCTGGTCTACGGTCCCTCTCCCTGCAAAGCTAGTCTATTAAAGCCAATTTAACACATGCACACATCCTGTAGTTAATGCATACTGTGGTAGCCTCTGATAAGGAGGAAAGCTTAGGGGTTTTGGTTCTATCATTCATGAAACTTTATGAAGGGGGGTGGGTTAAGCTACAGTGCTTATTCTTAAAATGCCCCTGTGTCTGTTCCTCTGTCAGCTGCTCATTTGTAAGGTCCTAGTCATCAATGTAGATTTTAGGCTTACCTCGAAAATTTTCCTGCCATCAAAATACATAGCTATCTACTGACTGCAAGGCTAGAAGAGGATTCAGAACAGATCTGGTGGATTTCTAAATGGGATGGGTACTGATTCCGTTTCCATGCATCCTTTAACAAGAAGAAATGACTGCTGCTTGGGGAAGTTTACGTTCCAGATTGCTTTTCTCTCTCATTCTCCCACCTCCCCCTTCTCTCTCACGTGCGCGCACGCGCCTCTTCTTGGTTAGCCTCCAAGACTAAGACTGCATAGTTTGGGACAAGCCAGAAACAAATGAAATATTAAAACTGATCACAGCAAAAACTCACAAGGGACTCATTGCCATGTTTGCAAATTAGTAGGCTGTTCCTAAAAATTGCTGGAACTTCCATAGGGGGCAAAGGAGTGCATGCATCACCCTTTAAGCAGTCCTTGCAACTCCCCTGAGGATGGGAGGAGGGAAGTGGTACCAAACTATGCGCTTACATATGCAGTGGAAAATGGACTAAAGTTGACTGCAGCACCAAGCATCAAACCCATTCTTTTTTTTTCCCTGTCAAAATTCTAGGACAGCAAATAGCATGGCTCTGACTCTGAAAATATAACAAAAGCAGAAGACAAATTCATAAAAGACCAAATAGTGCTTCATGGACAATTCATGCCAATGCTCAGGGGGATAAGTTTACATTAGCCATGCTTTGTCAGTCCAAATCTGTGTCTGACAGAAAGACACTGAACAGATGAAAATGGAAGAGAGCAGGGTTGTTCCTCACCATTTCTACACATTGAACAGACAGCCGTTTCCTTACCTGTCCTGTTCCCAACGGTAAGGCCACGCACCAAAGGAATTCAAAAGGCCTGTCTGTCCTCTAGGAGTTACACACACAAGATTCACCTCAGACCTGGCTACTGTGGGGAGTGATGCCTCAAATCTAGCTAAGAAAAGAACTGCGGAACAATATAAAGTGCAGGAGCTTGGCTGGGTACAGCAGTCCAGGCAAAGGTAGTAGTCAGACCTTCTGAAATCATTTATTAGGTACCTTCTCAGACTACCTCTGCAAACATATATGACTCAGAGACCTGGTTTTAAATCCCACTCAATAATGGAAACTCACACGGAGAGTGACAATGGTAGATATCTAACATACTCCAAAAACCATATTAGAGTTATCACAACTTGACAATAGCTAACGAAGTCCAGGTTTGTAACATGTTTATGATTGTATTATTTTGGTTCTCTTTTCCAACTTATTATTGCTATGGTGTTTTCTTCTCCTGATCTCTCTCAAAAGCAATTAGTTTTATTTCAAAGTATTATTTTGTTTCCCTGTAATGTTTTTCTGTTGCTGTTGTAGTTTAATGGGTTAAACACAGAACTGTTGTTCATGAGCACCTAATAAATTCAATGAATGAGAGGACAAATACAGTACAATTCTCTAATTTTCCTCCACTTGCACATATTGTTACTATGTGTTTCCTGACATGTTTTACCTGAATTGTACTGTTGTATCAGACTTCCTTCCCACCAGCAGACAGGACTAGGTTTATCTAGAGTGGCCATATGAAAAAAAGAGACTGGAGTTTAATAGGTGACATGAAAACTACAATGGCGGAAATTCTTACTTCTGTACTATTACAGGGGTATCCAGTGTGATGTAGTGAATACAGTAATGGGGTAGGACTCAGGAGACCTGGATTCAGTTCCCCAACTCTGCCATGGAAAGTCATGGGGTGTGGGTGTGGAGCTAATAAAATAAATACCTAAGCAATTTTGAATACCCTATTGCTGCTAATTCAATTTTGACTTGATGAGACACAACAACAACAACAAAAGCTGTAGGACCCATCTATTTTTTCATCTGCCTCAATGTACATGAGGCAGGAGGGAGCCCAAGATAGGGAGGAAAGAGAGAGCCCATGCTCCCACACCGGAATTTGGAAATTTCCACTATTTCTTACCACCCCCATCTCCCACGTCCCATCTACCACCATGGCTATGTGGTGGTAGTTAGAGGACAATCTTTTAATGCTGTTGGTTCTTATAGCAGCAACCTTAGGAGTACAAACAAAGCATGTTATCCATCTCACTGTGACACATGGCCAGACACTCTGTTCAACTCCACCGAGGCTGTACATGACCTAGCCATACCTGATTGTGTTTTACAGGACCAGCCTAGGAATCAAACTGAATATTACAGTATGCTGTAATACCACACAATTCACAGGATCAATTGGTGCAAAGATCATTACACATAATTTGGAAGAAAAATTATGGAAGAAAATCATTACATATAATGTTAAAAAAATCCTGACGTGCTGGAAATATCTGATTGTTACAGCAAGAGCTTTTCATACTTCCTGTAAATTAGCTTGCTTGTGACTGGTCTTCGGGATGTAAACATGGGCTTTGTTTGCAAACCTAATTTCTCAGGCTCAAATGTCTGCCTGAATTGCGTCCTTACAGCCTCAATGTGATTTCAGCTTGAATGACATGAAGTTGGTGATATAGTGTAATATATAGTTTAGCCCGAGTGTTGAAAGGTATACACATCACCTCCATCCACTGAAACCCACTTCATTCCCCCAGTGAACAAAAGGAGGGGTATATATCACACTCAGGGTAGGAGCTGTCCCTCACATGGGTGCTGATGTCCCCATCTCACAATCACAGGTACTCTTGAGACTGAAAGATAGAAAGGCATCATGGATGCCTTTCATAGCCTACTCTTTCATGAGTGGCTTCATACAATGGATCTCATGGTCACCAAACAGGGAACGTCAGATCCTGCCGCCACTCCACCTCCTCCTGCCTTGTGGTACAGTTAGCCAACATGCATGTCCTTGTGCTTTCGCCCAGAGACTAGGTCTTTGTCTGGAAGGCACTTCTTATGCCCAAAAGGTGGCTGGTGGATTTCTTGTCAGGAAAAGGAGGAGGTACTGAAGTTGGATGGAGCAAGAGGTTGCTTCTAGGAGCTATCCAGCTCTGCAACAGGAATGGGGCATGTGTTGATCTGATCCATTATCTGGATCTCCCCCCTTTTGCTCTCTGGTGCCATACAGAAAGCATATGGCTTCACGGTGAACAGACACTCAGATCAGGACATCATTGCTGGTTCTCAGCACCTAATGCATTATGGGAGCTATGGATTTTGGCTTTTATCTGGCTAGAGGGGTTCTAATTTTTTGTGAAATAACCAAAACATATACCCAGATTCCTTGAAGAATTTGAACCAGCCAGACCTAATGTGCCGTGCCACAATGCCAGACTAGGTCAGCCCAAGACCATTTGTCTACTTGGTGTGCTATATATATGCATGGGTGTTCTACCTAATTAATGTGTTTTGTTGCAGAGCTGGGAGGACCCTATGGATCATCGAGTCCAAATACTGTCAAGGAGGCACAGTAGGGAATTAAACTCCCAACCTCTGGCTCTGCAGCCAGATACCTAAAGCACTGAGCCATCCAGTTCTTTGTTTTGAATATATATAGCTGTTCTGACCACCAGGGTTCCCAAAGTCATGTACAATAGACAGATAAAAAGGATTTTTAAAAGATTTAAACCATAGTTTCAAAAAACAGATTAATAACCTTCTCTGAACACCCATTTTAAACCAACCTTCAAGACCAAAGGCTTTTTGGAATAATGTTATGGCTACCAGCTGGAAAGTTCAGTAGGGAAGGCCTTGGCTAGATTTCCCTTGGGAAAATGTCCTGTAAGCAAGAGCTGGTGAGCCGTATGTGTGTGCGTGCGCTTGCACACATAGGCTCATTTGCGACCTCTCCCTGGATAGCTGTGTTGCTAGGTGGCTCGGTGTGTCTTCTGTCTTTCAACTGCTGGCTGGCTGTGGGCAACACCATTTCCACGAATGCTGTAGGTGTGCTTCCCCCATGGCCACCCCACCCCTCGCTTACATTGTTATGCTTTCCTCAGTGTGTGCCCTTCCCATCCAGATCTGGGAAGGCTGTGAGGCAGGAAATTTTCCACTGGGGCAACCCGAGGCCTTCTGCCCTTTGGCTAATCTGATCTGTTAGGCTCCGGTTACCTTCTTTTTTCTTTCCTGGCAGAAATCCTGTGCCTTTAACAGCTACGTTATGGGAAGTGTAAAAGGCACAGCCCCTCTTTCCCTAGTTCATCTTCGTTGCAACGCATGAAGCTTTTTAATGGAAAATGCTTCACCGTTGGAGTCTCGCCTATCACACAAATAAAGGAATGGGAGACCTGTTATAATAGAAGGCGATAATGCTGTGTGAGATAAGAGTCTGTGACAGAAAGAGAGGAAGGGGAAGGTGGGGGAGGGAAGGAGGGAAAGAAATTGCTTCTGTTGTGTCAAACCTCCAATCCTTGTCTCTGTATTTAAAGCATTCAAGAATTTTTATGGAGTTTATAGCACCCTCTACTGGAACCATGGAACAATAAATTTGAATGAACCGGTCTGAAATAGTCACACTGGAATGGAAATCAACATTTTTACAGAAGGCTGGTGCTCAGCTGAGGGTTCTCATGCACATCTGACATTCTGTTTTTCCACATTCTACTGAACTTTACTGTGCCAGTGAAATGACAATACACAATTCTTCCATCTAAGAGAGCGAGCGCCCTATGTGGAAGCAGGTTTACACAAGGGAGGGTGGTGAAGAAAGGGAGGGGCTGGAGGAATGGCAGAATCAGAGATGTATCTCAAAGTGCAACCTCCTCACCAATTCAGAGTTCATCCACCTCCTGCCATGGGTATCTTCTGGAAATAGCTGCATGTGATGCTTACAGTGTACATCTAAAGTCTTTAACTAGGCAGAAAAGTGGAAGATGCATATTGCTTTATTTGAGAACTTGGGAAAGTTCCTCTTTTAGAACAAGACCCCTGGGTCCCTTGCTCACTGTGCCCATTCTGGGAGTTAGACTCCAAAGAGTAATTTTTCTAAGCCCTACTTTCATTATATGTCTGCTGGGGATAAATTACTGTGCTTCCAAATATAAGCCTCCCTTCTTCAAAGTTTGGGTTGTCTTTAGTGGAACAACCACCACATCAGACTAGAATCACAGACAAGTCTAAATACTAATGGCCCAAGTTGTGGCCTGTCTGATGCTTGGTAATTATAGCTGTCATTTTTCCCCATGACCATTGACCAGGCTGACGGGAGTTGCAGTCAAACACATTTGGAAAGCACCAAATTGAGGAAGAGTAGTATATGAAACGTGATGCGTAATTTAATCTTCTCAAGATTTTCAACACACTGTTCAATTTTTGGGTGAAAGAAGCAAACAGTAAATGAAATGAAAACATTTCTCCTTACTTGCCTTTCTCTTGATAGCACAATGGGTTTGTGTCACAATTACCATGATATCATAGGCTTATTTATGCTGCAACATAAAAGTGTTTGTTCTCTATGTTAGCAAGATCCTGTCAATTGTAGACCTGTGTCAAACTTAGGAAAGTGAGGTGGGTTGGGAGGTTACAGGGACATGCTAATATGGGGAATCATAGGAGGCACCATCCAAAAACATTTATCCTTTCCAAGTTCTGATTCCGTGAAACTTCTCTTACTGATGATAATTGTTTACTCCAGATCTTCTTCAAAATAGAGGTGGGCAAAATGGAAGTTGGTACCCACTCAGAGGCAGTGCCCTACCAGGACGTTGAGTGGGTGCCTGCTAGAGGAGGAAGCGCTGAACATGTTTGTTTGACCGATAAACGAACCATCACAAACCACTAACCTGGCTGTTTGTGCCCATCTCTGCTCCAAAACTTTATGTCATATCATAAAAAATTCAATAGCAGGCAGATAAAAAAAAGATTCTGTCAAGAAATTTAAACCAATTTTAAAAACTGGTTCAAGATAAATATTTCTAAAGTAAATATACAGTATGATCAAAAATGGGAAAGGATGTTTGGTTTTTTTAATAGGGCAATACTGGCTTGGTTGGGATTGTAGTTCAAAAAAAAGTACTTTTCACACCTGTAGCACCTACACCTTGATGTTGGTTGGGAGAAAATCTACTACTAGTAAAGATGTATTAAGTCAATGTACAGTGGACCCTCGACTTACAGACGGCTCGACCTACAGACTTTTCGAGTTACAGACTTCTCTGGCCACAAAATTTAGGTTGGAATTGCAGCCAGAGAATTGACCTACAGACCAGAAAAAAAAACCAAAATGGTACAAAAATGGAACAAAAATGGCCGGGTATGGCATTAATCAGTTTTCAATGCATTGTAGGTCAATGGAAACTCAACCTATAGACTTTTCGACCTGCAGCCACCGCTCCAATACGGATTAATTCCGTAAATAGAGGACCCACTGTAGATTGATTAAATCATATGTATAATCACTAGGAATTTTACTACTTGCAGGCACCAGAGGAATAGGCTGCGGTGGTTCTCATGATGCGTACTGCCAGTGATTCATGGCCAACAAGACTATCATCTCAACTGAGACATACATTTTCTGAGGTACTGGTTTCATATACTTACATTTTTATTATGTTTCTATCTCACACTATCTGCACAAAGCTCACAGCATCCCATGTTTATTTCTTCCCTTGAGGTAAGCTGAAGGGTAGAGGGATGGAAGAGAGAATGGACCAAGCTTACCCAGTAAGATTTATAAAGGGATGGGGTCTCCTAATTCGTCTCCCGGGTCTAACCAATATACAGTGGTGCCTCGCTTAACGAGTGCCCCGTTTAACGAAAAAATCGCATAGCGATGGCTTTGTTGCCATCGCTTTTGCGATCGCACAACGATCTTGCCTATGGGGAAAAATCGCTTTGCGATTTTTCCCCATAGGCACCATTTTCCCCCAGCTGAGCGGCGGGAGCTTTGAAGCCCCGCTGCTCAGCTGGGGGAAAATGTCGGCAGTGGGCTGCGGCCTCGGAAGGACCCCGAAGCCACCGTCCCCTGCCGACAATTCCCTTCCGAGCTCTCAAAGGGCCCCCTCCGATATTGGAGAAAGTCCTTTGAGAGCTCGGAAGGCTCTCAGTGGCGGCAGGGGAAGGGTACCGGGGTGTCGAAGGCTTCCAGGCCTTTGCCTGGAAGCCTTGCGGACACCACCCCACCCTGTCCCCGCCGCCGGCAGCCTCCCCATGCCGCCTACCCCGGCCGTTCTCGGACTTCTGGAAGTCCGGGAACGGCCTGGGTAGGCGGCGCGGAGAGGCTTCAAGCTCCCCGGTCCACCCCCCAGCCTGTTCTCCGATGCCGGTAGCCTCCCCCGCCGCCTACCCAGCCCGTTCTCGGACACCTAGGTGTCCGAGAACGGGCTGGGTAGGCGGCGCAAGGAGGCTTTAAGCGGTGGGGACAGGCTGGGGGGTGAATCAGGAAGCTTGAAGCCTCCCAGCGCTGCTTACCCAGGTCGTTCCCGGACTTCCAGAAGTCCGGGAACGGCCGGGGTAGGCGGCGCGGAGAGGCTTCAAGCTCCCCGGTCCACCCCCCAGCCTGTTCTCCGATGCCGGTAGCCTCCCCCGCCGCCTACCCAGCCCGTTCTCGGACACCTAGGTGTCCGAGAACGGGCTAGGTAGGCGGCGCAAGGAGGCTTTAAGCGGTGGGGACAGGCTGGGGGGTGGATCGGGAAGCTTGAAGCCTCCCAGCGCTGCTTACCCAGGCCGTTCCCGGACTTCCAGAAGTCCGGGAACGGCCGGGGTAGGCGGCGCGGAGAGGCTTCAAGCTCCCCGATCCACCCCCCAGCCTGTCTCCGCCGCTTAAAGGGTAACCGCAGCGGCTACCCCAGCCATGGCCGGACTCTAGGGAGTCCAGCCATGGCTGAGGTAGCCGCCATGCGTCAGATCCAAGCCGCGGGGGGGAGGGAAAAAACCGGATAATCCGTTCCAGTTGGAACGGATTAACCGGTTTTCAATGCATTCCTATGGGAAATGGTGCTTCCCATAACGATGTTTTCACATAACGGTTTTTTTTTCTGGAACCAATTAACATCGTTATGCGAGGCACCACTGTACCACATTTTAGCTTACACTTCCTCCACAGATACATCCTGAGAAAAAACCTTGCCTCTGCTGGAGCTGCCATCGAAAAGCAACCCAAGGACATAGAGAGGATGCAATTACTAGGAGAATATATATACAGCAGTGCCTCGACTTATGACTGTCCTGACTTGTGTCCAAATCGAGTTACGACCAGCTCTGGTAGCAAAATTTTGGTTTGACTTGTGATTGGAGCTTTGAGATACGATCAGAAAAAAGGTGGGGGGAAAGGAGGGGAATTTAAACTGCTAACTGTTGGTCGGCGAAGGAGACTGCTTATTTGTAGCTCCTTCGCCCCAGCACTTAGAGAGTGTGCATTCTGAGAGAGGCTTCAAACTGCCTGGTACTGCTGGAATGGGTTTGTTTGATTCGGGGGGGGGGAATGTTTCTGTGCTTTGATGGGTCTTGCAGTGTAGCATTTTTAGTCCCTGCTGGAATGGGGTTTTTTTTCTTTTAGACTTCAAACTCTCTTCCCCCCCTTGTTTTCTCTCACTCTGTCTTCTCTTTTTGTGCCTAAAAACACAAACCTTTGTCTGAGGGGTCTGTGTACCCCAGCGATGACCTTCTTTCTTTCCTCTTTTCCCCATTGTTCCCTCCCTTCCTCCTTGGCTGCCCTTTTTTTAACCTTTAAAAACGTCCGGAACAGATAAATTGTGTTTCAATGTATTCCTGTGGGAAATGGTGCTTTGAGTTATAACCAACTTGAATTACAACCATCATCCTGGAACGAATTAAGTTTGCAACTCAAAGCACCACTGTATTCTTCACTACAGATTTTTTTAAAAGAATCCCCTGGCATCCAGAAAAGGCATTCAAGTAATTTGTTTATATAGGTTCACGTGGTGAAATTCTGTCCTTCTTCAGACATGTCAATCACATTAATGGACTACATGAAACAAGAAGAATACAATGTAACACAATAGTTGAACTATATTGCCCAAATCTACATATCAAGGTCTACAACTATATCTATATCAAACATAATTATTTAAAAGGACATTTTTTGTTTATATTTCAGAGACTGTTGATAAACTATCAGCATTGCACTTTCAAATGACAAACTTATTAATCAATAATTAGAATAGCAATATATCTGTCTGAATTTGATTTTTCCCTCTCGCTCATTGTTTATATTTCTTTCTGATATGCGGAACTATTACTAGAAGAGAATGTATAGAATTATTATGAAAAATATTGATTTGTAATGTATCCGTTCAAATCCACTCCTTCAGAGGGTACCCCTGTCCCAGCTGCCCTTTATCTTACTCTACCTTTATAAGGAATATTATATACATACACACACACACACATATATATACATACACACACACACATACATATATATACATACACACACACACACAAATTTTAATAAATATACGTATAAATAGATTGTTTTCAGCCTTGAAATCCACAGTCTCAGCATCCCTCTTCTTCCTTCATGTCATCCCATTAATGTGATTAAAGAGGTAAAGAATGTATGTGGATCCATTTCAACAAAATACTTGAAAGCCTTTTCTAAGAATCAAGGAGCTCCTTTAAAATTCTGTAATGAGGTGTGTATGCTTTGTTCTGTTCTGTTTTGCTTTTGGTTTTGCTTTGTTCTATTCTGTTCACTGGGTTTTGCTGCCTATGGGTTTTAGTTTTTTCTTTTTTGCCAATAGAGAGAGAAATATTCCCATATTCTAGTTTTGTTTGTGGGGGCTTTGACTGTATTTTTGCCTTTGTTTTTCTTGACTTTTGAGAAAGGAGGCTGTGTATGTTTTTATTTTGCAATTTTTTTCTATGTACATATTTTTCTTTATCATGTACTTTTGTCTTCCTTTGGAGTTGATTGATTTACTGCCTCTTCTTTTTTAGTAGTTTCTAAAGGCTCTTTAGCACTTTTGGAGTGCCAGGAAACATGAAATAAAAGAATCTGCAAGAGACTTTCCCTTTCATGTAAAACAAAAGGACCAGTGCACAAAAAAAAGAAGAGAAAATAAGCACGCCCGAAATGGAAAAAAAATGGAAATGTTTGCCATGCACATCCCTAAAATATAACTCCCAGAACCCCCCAGGTAACATATAAAAGTAATTTTCCAACGTTCAGGGGCGAAGAGGTCAAGGAGCATCTGCCAGGCCGGTTGCTGGAGATCCAACTCATAATATTTATGTGCCATCATACTACAACACCAAGCTATATGGTTAATGCCTAATTGCTACTACAGGAAACACCAGTGTATAAAGAAGTATGCATACAATAATAGTCAATGCTACAAAAAAAAAGATTTTGATATTGTTTTGGAAATAACTTTAGACATCATGAGGACTAAAATGGCCTAAATAAATTGCTTTTTGCCCCTGTAAAAGAAGTCACCAACTTCCATTGCATTGGTACCTTCCTGCCAATGTTAAGGGAAGTTGGCCCTCCAGGTTTTTGCCCAAATTCCTTTAGCACCTCCAACATGGCCAATGGTAAGGGATTATGAGAGTTGTAGTCCTAAACATCTTCAATGACCAAGTTTTCTCACCTGTGGTAAAATGTAATCAATCTTTTAGTACTACACATTTGTTTCTCACTTCTGTGACATGAGAAGATTCTAATCAGAGAAATTACTTTTTTGGACTGAGGCCACGCTAGCTAGGGGATTCTGGAAGCTGTAGTCCAAATAGTAACTTTTCCAAGTTCTGATTTGTAATACGAATATCACCAGCTCTTCACTTTTGATCACATTCTTATCTTCTTTGCCTCCTTGCCAGCCCCATCTTGTAAATGAGATCCATACTGTATCTCCAGAGTTTAACTCTGCTAAATAAACAGGATTCAATAAAAGACGTCTTCAGATATATATTCCACATGCAAGAATGATTGCTCTGCTAACAGGCTACTGTTGCTACTACTGCTGCTGCCTCATGTTACTGGATGCATTCGCTTCTCTGCTTTGCCGAAGTCATGTTCCACTATATATCTAAGATAAGGGAAAGGAGAGCCTGGAATCTGTTCAGTGTTATCATGTAACATAAAAGTGACTTTTTTATTGAAGAGCTGCACAAGTCCTTCTTGCAGTCTCGCAATTTTTATTGAAACTAATTCAGAGACCCTCCCCAAAGGGGGGCGGGAGGGAGGAAAAGAAAAAGATAAACGTTGAACTGAAAACAAAATATGTCGTGAGGTTATTCTCCCACAGTCTGCAGCTAATCCCTGAAGTCATTTGTCATATGGGCCTGTGCAACGTTTCATTACAATTGAAGCTCAAAGGTTATGGGCTCTTTGAAACGTCTGCCAAACAAAAACTGGCACAGCCATTTTACCACATTGCTTTCCAGTGCCCAGCACATTATTATGATCTCATTCCTTTCTCACTGTAAATCTTGGAGTACAATGAATAAACAAATAGGAGCCTGAGGGGTCTATTATGTTTTGTGTCTGACTCTCTAGGCCAGCATCCTGCCACATAATGCAATTGCAGAAGAGTAATCACGTAAGCGTTCAGCATGCCCCCCCCATGGCCAACCTAATTGTACAATGATGGCAAGACAGGTCACCCAACCATCTGCCTAAATTAGCCCCGAGACAAGGTGTATGCCAGAAGGAGAAAGCTTGATTGTTTCTCATACACTCTGAACTGGATACTACCCCCAGGGTTTCTGTCTCTCTCTCTCCCTCTAACAAAATTTGAAGCTAAAAATAGATGGTTGTTGCATAACAGATTTCCAAGTCATCTTTCAGGGATATGTACTTCCATCCTTCTTCCCCCTACAAGCCCACCCACTTTTCTCCATGGCTGCACATGTCTGTTTGCCAGCTAGGCCTCCAATCAGGCCTAAGGCAGCAACTAGCAAAGCTGACCCAATGCCAGAAAGCACTTTAGAATGCAAGTGGCTTCACAGTAAAGAGTGAACTGTCTGGATCTTCCCAAATACGGCTTGCAGAGAGGAGGGAGGAAGCAAGATGTGGTTGTTGTGGGTTTTTCGGGCTCTTTGGCCATGTTCAGAACATGGCCAAAGAGCCCGAAAAACCCACAACAACCATTAGATCCCGGCCGTGAAAGCCTTCGCGAATACATTGAAGCAAGATGTGTTTGTTTCATTTCCCATTTCCCCATTCCTTCTTCAGGTTGTTTTTTCCACGCTGATCCTTGTTTAATTATTTATTCTGCCTTGCTGACACCTCCGACCTGGGACTATTTTATTTATATCTATTTAGTGATTATATTTATATCTCTGCCTTTCTCCATGAGCTTAAGGTGGCTCTTTTCCACTTGATCATCACAACCACTACCCTGCGAGGCAGTCCAGGTTTACAAAGAGTGGATAACCCAAGGCCCTTCAGCATGAGTATCCATGGGGGGATGCAAAGGGAGACTTGCCACCCTCCAAAATCTTAATTCATTATCTCAACATAGACAGGTGTACTGTGTTGTTGCAGCATGTAACATGCAAGCAAATTGTGCTATCCCACTTCCCAAAAATGGAGGGGCACTCTTATCATCCAGTAAGTTTCATGGTTCAGTCTGAACTTGAACCTAGATTTTTCAAATCCCAGAAAATATTCTCACTACTATACCACACTGTCTTCTATGTCTTGCATAAAGGAACAGGATGAACAAAACTTAATAAGCTAAGCACCAGGATTTCAACCAATGTAGCATTCATCAATAAATTCATCTGATTCCACCACTTTGTCTCCGAAACAAATTACTTTTTGTTTTCTCAAAACAAGATTTTTATATGATCACTTTATACGGTCTTTGCCTCTGTTATGTGATGCAGCGCAGATCCTATATGTCAATATTTCACATAATAATATTTGACTGAATAAGCTTTCCTAGTAGACAAGCGGTTTTGACAAGTGATATAGACCAGACCACATGTTCTCTCTCTTAAACCAGGATTCAAAGGGCAGGATTCCGGGGGGGGGGGGGGACCCCATAAAGCATAGGTGGAACATGGAGTATTATACTTCCTTTGGGCTGTGATCCACAATCTGTTCTGGATCATTAGAAAATCTACACAGATGCAAACAGGATGGCTATGAAGATAGGTTGGAAATTGCTAGTTACAATGTAGTTGGTATCAGGGGAAGTACAACAATTTCTAGCAACTCGCTGCTTAAAACCACAACCAGACATTGGGGCAATGCAGACTGACATTGGGGCAATGCAGACTATGTTCACCTCTTCCAGTCCTGTTGCTTTCAGGTTTCCCCTTGTCCACATGACATTTCCCTTGACCCTATTAGAACAGGGACATTGTGCCATCAAAGCAGCCCTTGCTGGTGTGCCATTATGCCAAGGGATCATAGTTTCATTTTCTGCAATCCAAAATACCTGGGTCAAGAGCTTCCTGTTTCCTGCTTGTAAACAAAGATGGAAGCTCTTCAAAGGGTAGAAAAAGTCCCTTTCCTGGTCAGTCAGAAACTTTCAATTATCTTTTCAATTAACATGGGGAGTTACCCAAGAGAAACAGCATGGAAGGTAGCTCCAGGGATCTTTTTCTGATGATTTCTGATGATTTCAGTTATTTCCTAGAAAGAAGCAATACGGCTATTTAGAGCTACAGTATATTAGTGTTTAATTTGGGCACTTAACTTCTGTAAGCACCATTATCATTTGGAAGAAGGATGACCAACCACACCCAATTGGGGTAGAACATTTTCCCTCTCTGAAGGAGCCTATTGTCTACAGATGTTCCTTGGAGTTATTACTGAAAAGTCTGGAGAGCCCCTCCTGGTGGTGCCACACCTCCTGCAGCTTGCTCCACAGCTGTTCAGAGCTGGAGATTATGAGCCATTTGATATCAGAGCAGCTCTGACTATCATTTTTAGTAGTATGAAGACTTTGTTTGTTTGTTGTTTTGGAAAAACCTTGCCGTGTAGTTCAGCCCACCATGTTGGATATTGCCTAGAGCAGTGATCCCCAAATTTGGGTAACCCAGGTGTTCTCTGACAGCAATTCCCAGAAGCCTTCACTGCCAGCTGTGCTGGCCAAGGATTCAGAGAGCTGCAGTCCAAGGACACTTAGGTTACCCAAGGTTGGGAACCATCAGCCTAGGGAATTCTGGAAGCTGTCTTCCACAAAAGCATTTTATCCAAGCTTTGGTATCTCATTGGTGAATAGAGATGAGGAAAGTTACTTTCTGAATAATCCTAATGGCCATGCTGGTAGTGAAAGTCTTTTAAAAAGTAACTTCTCCCATCTTTTCTGGCAAAACCAACACTTCCCCCCTCCAGAAGCCTCATTATCTAGATTCTCCTGTATAAACAACAGATTTGACTCCTGAAAAGGCAAGTCTGTTAGTTGTGTTTCATTCTCAGTTGCTGTAGTGCTCCTCCTTTCCTGCACGTCACCCACCATCTTCCATTCTGTCATCTCCTCTCCAGCTGCTGAGTCTTAAATCTCCAAAGCTGATTGGTTATAATGGGCTTTTATGCCAATTCTGCAGCTCTCCAATTCTTGGCTGCTGGAAAATGTCACTAGGAATGAGTGATGGATATTTAGCCCTGCCAGGCTTTGTTTTCCCTAGTCCAGTGCCGTGCCTCTGCACTCCAAACAATTTCTAACACCAATCAGTCCCTAAGGATATATATGTAAAACACCACTTCTCAATCATCTTAAGTGGTATACTCTTAGTATCCTTGGAACCACTGCGCCAGTTCATAATTCCAAAAATAAAAGGCGCCCCATGTATCCAACTGATCTTCTCCTGCCCGTCTAGCAAGCATTGCAAGTCCAGACTGTACGACCAATAAATGAATTTCAAAAGAAACAAAGGGAGGTTAGAGCACATAAAAGAATTTGCTCTCAGCTGTCCATCAGCAAGCTGCCACAGTTCTTGTGAATATTGCTGGAGTCTCTCTTCTGACTGCTTTTCAAAGGCGCTTCTTGAAAGAGACTTTTAATTCACTTTTAATATACTTTAAAACATATATTTTATATTGTTTGAAGGCAGTGCTTGTTTTGATATAATATTTTGACTGAATTTTAATATTATAACTTACTTATTTTTGATGTTATTATTTTGATATTATATATCTATTGTCTTTTTAGTTTGGCCTGTTTTTAATCATTGTATAAGCCACCGTAAAAAGATGTCCCTATACTGGAAGAAAAATGAGGTACAAGTCAAATCAAAGTGAATCAAATCAAGACAGGAAATGGTAATTAAGATGTGTATGTTTTTTGTTCAAAGATTTGCTGTGTATACACTGGAAATCAGCAGGCATTTCTTGCTTCCCCAGCTGCATATATCTGAAGTAGGCATCCTTCAGTCTCAAAAGATTATGGTAGCATGCTCTGAATAGAGGTCTTGGAACAGCGTCTAGTGTGGCTGAGAAGGCCAATTTGAGAGCGACAATCTCTTCCACACTGAAGACAAATACAATCTGTCCCCCCTGTCCAGCTTCCTGATAATGCTGGTTTCGGGACTGCCTGTTTGCCTCGGCCTGCTGAACAAGTGCAGATATCTGCACACAGCAAATTAGAACCACTAACATATTAGTAACATACATGTAGTATCCAGTATGGTGTAGTGGGTAGAGTAATGGACCAGAACTCAGGAAGACCTGGGTTCAATTCCACAGCTCTGCTATGGAAACTCACTGGGAACATAGAACTGGTAAAACCACTCCTTAAATATCTCAAAAGCCCTATGAGGGTCAGTTCCGACTTGACACCACATATAAACAAACTTAAACCCTAGAACAGATCAGGTATAAACAAGATATACACAATGTTAACAAAGCTACAAACTATTTTGCTGATTTCCACAGCCCCCCACCAAGAAAAATGTCTGGAAATACTGAAAAAATAGTCAATCAATGGTATGTTTTCTTTGTAGGATAAGAGTTCATGTGTGAAGATCTTGTTTTATCTCTTCTTTGAGTAGTTGAGAAATTGACCTTCATGTGTACAAGCTGTGTGTTTTTGTGACCAAAGAAAGATAAGGTGATGAGGCAGTAAATAATATTTTTTTTTCCTTGCCATGAATTACTTTACTTGAAACAGGAACAAAGTGTGCAGATATGTGAAGATGTACCCCTGCCTATTTGCAAAACAAGGACTGTTGCAATTTTCCCTGTTTACTCTCATACACAGTTCCTTTCCCAACATCATGTGGCGGAGGAGTCTTTATTATTTACAGTCTACTGCTAAGGCTGTTATGACTCTTGATTGCAAGGGTATTGTTGCTTGCCAGTCTCTCTGCTCCATCTGGTGCCAGGCACCCTAAGCTACTCCCATCAAACACTGACTCACTTATCCTGTGAGTAAGTCAATGGATTATGCCTACTCCCTTTGGGAGCCTACTGAGATGCACTCCTCCAGGAACGTCCCACATACAATAACAGTTTATTGTCAGCTGGAACAAGACATGCGGGGTTGGGCTGTTCTACTTCACAATGTTTAACTCAATAAATACTGAACTCTCCAAAGTGATGAACCTTAGCATTATCTTAGACTGGGGTGAGCATTTTTCTGCTGAGAGCCTTAAAGAAGATCTATCAGGATCATCAGGTGGAAACAGTAAGTGGAGCGGGAGCCAATAGTGGACTTGACATAAGCAAAAGTACTTTCTTTCTCTGCTACTCTTCCTTCCTTCCTTCCTTCCTTCCTTCCTTCCTTCCTTCCTTCCTAGCAGGCTGTTGGGGAAGGAAAAGACTGATCTTGCAGAGGCAGGAACTTATAATGGGCCTGAACAGGTTGTATTTAATGTGCATTTGAAATCAGGCTGGGGGCTGCATGGAAACAGGTGAAAGGTCAAATTTCCCTCTAGAGCCTCAGGTTGCCCACTCCATCTTACACAGAATCAGAGTGGATGCGATACATTACAAAGTTCTGCTAAGAACCCCTGCAGCTCCTCTTCTGTTCTTTTCTGATCATGTATAATCAGGAGATCAGCAATATCCCTTTCAAACCTTTAAAAACGGGTTGACTGAATAAAGGGAGGGGAAGAAGAGCAATTGCATCCATCAGCTCTGACCTCTGCATGTGCAGCTAAATTTTGAAGAAAACCTAGACACTAGGAGTAAGGTCCACCTGACAACACAGTCTTACTCTCCAGATAGCATCTGAGGAGGGCTAGGATGCCATAGGACTGAGTTCTTCTGCTTTTAATGCTGTTTAGCCAGCAAAGTGCTGTGTGGATAGGAACACCTGGCTCAGGATAATGTCATGTCAGCCAATCTGTTCACTAACAGTGAAGAGCAGAGAGTAAGATATGAGCTATTGCTTTTGTCATCAACCATGCCTCTCTCATACTGTGTAGTTTGTCATTTTGTATATTGTCCATATCAACGCTGATTTGCTAAACTTAAAAGATAAATGATTAAATTCTCTCTATATCTCTCTGGGCTATTTTGTGCATGACAAATGACCCATTGTTAGCAAAAGAGATTCCTTAAGTGTCGATTTTGTGTGATTAGCAGCTTTTTTCACCTCCCATAGTTTGCAAATTAGCTTGCTTATTTTGTGGCTGTTGTTCAGGACATATATATATTATTTCTTTGCAAGTCTGATTTCTGAGGAAACCAAAGGCTGCCTAAATTATGTATTCTAAACATCATCATAATTACAGCTCTAAAGATGGTTTATGTATAATTTGATCTACTTTTGCTGCTTTGTTAACTGCAAATTTCAAAATTTTGTATCCCTTCATAATCTCTGCCAGTGTTCTGCAGTAGATATATAGCATCACAACCCCCAGATTTTCCACCATTGCCTGTAAATGTGTAAATGCCAGATACAAGTAAGATTCCTCCTTAAGACATCCAATATTGTCTTTGTCAATAAAAGCCAAAGCTAATTGTTTAAACCCAAAGTTATGCCAAAGATTTGTTGTAGTTTTGTAGCATTTTGCATCTCAAACCGTGTGTTTTGTACTGCCGAACATAGTGGGGTGACTGGAATGCCCAGTATGTGGTGGACAGCTTTGGAGGGCACAGGGATCAGTTCTGGGATTGACTATAGACTGTACTAGGCTTGAAGTGTGAATGAGTTTTCAGGAACCTTGTGTATAATTTCCATTTGACTAGGAGGCTTATGGGGTATTTGGGGGATCTGCATCCTATTTTTATAGCAAAAAACTGTTTCTAGAGCAGTGGTCCCCAACCTTGGGCCTCCAGATATTTTTGGACTTCAACTCCCAGAAATCCTGGCCAGCAGAGGTGGTGGTGAAGACTTCTGGGAGTTGCAGTCCAAGAACATCTGGAGGCCCAATGTTGGGGACGACTGTTCTAGAGGCTTCCAGAAGCAGTCAATCATATTTCTGATCCCTATTTTTTTCATCCATGGGCACAAAGGAGGCTTGGGGAACCCACAAGATCAAAAAAAAGGCTATCAGCCCACAGCCCAGCTTTCTCTATCTCAGGCCATGCGTTAGGCACCTTTGTCTGAGCTGCTGCCTAACTTTAATAATTATGTGCTGTCACATCAGTTCCAACATTGTGACAGCTTCCAGGATTCTCTAGATATAGTGTAGTCAGAAGTAGTTTATCATGCCCTTCTTTTGGGGCCCCTCTGGGACTATGCAGTTTGCCCCTTGAGTAAGCAGCCTGTTTTTTCTCCCTCAGGGGAAAAAACAACTAAAAATATACTTGGAATCAAAGTCTGCAATGTCTAATTTCTTAATATTTGACTATGTGTGAGGAAAACTTTCCTTAATCCCAAATAACACCCAGACATGTTAAAATATTTTGCCAATTTATGTTTAGCTTGCTCTGCTGTTTTTATGTATCTGATTATTTTTATTACAATGCTATTTACATTTTTATTGTATTACACTGTAGCATATTTTGGTTTTTTTAAATAATTCTTTTATACAGTACTGCTGTGATATCCTAGAATGAATGGAGCCTGAAATAGATTTAGAATGAAGAAAGAAAGGAAGAATTAATACTGCTTTCTGCTTGTACTTTAGTCAAGAATATAAGATGCCACATTCCATTGCTTTTTAACTTTAACAGGAGTATTGCACTCCTATAGACAAAAATGAGAGGGTTTAAAAATAGAATTACAAGAGTCCTGAAGAACAAGGGAAAGAAAGAAAGCCGCCTAGAGTGGTCTTTTAGGCCAGATGGGCGGGGTATAAATCAAAGAAAGAAAGAAAGAAAGAAAGAAAGAAAGAAAGAAAGAAAGAAAGAAAGAAAGAAAGAAAGAAAGAAAGAAAGAAAGAAAGAAAGAAAGAAAGAAAGAAAGAAAGAAAGAAAGAAAGAAAGAAAGAAAGATGCAGTGAGAACAAAGCACACATTTTAACAATATTGCACAGATATGTTGATGCACTCCTGTAGACAGGAAGCACTTTTAAAAGGGCAAAATGCATATATATATATACACACACTATGTGTATATATATATATATACACATACACAAACACATCTATCAAAACAGCAGGTCCTTATAGATTTCTGGATAACAATGAGCTTTTCATTTGCTGACACTGCTTTACTTTGAGATAGATTTGCTGTCTGAGAGTGAAGGTTTGACTGTTATTATCTACATTCTAGTATGAGCCATGAAAATGAGAAATAAATCAGTGTAGATCTTTGGTGGAATGATACAAGCACCTGTCTTCAGATCTCTTCCCCTTTCTGTGTTGCCTTAGCCATTTACAATGTACACATAGAGACACTTACTTTCATGCAAATACAGTATTTGTATTTATTTATAATCTTTTGTGTACCTTACAGAGCCAGAAACACAAGCAGAATTGTCATTTCAAGAAGGGATATATGATTAGAATAAACATTTTTAAACAGCCATCCTCTCCACCACAGGTGGAGTTGGAGTAGTCTGGTTCACACTTAAAATGTTCTTATCTGTAGTGAATCCATCTATTTATATTAGACTTGACCCTGTGGTGCTAGATTCCAAATAGGCCATTTCTGGGGCTGGAGAAGCCAGCAAAAGGCAGCTTTGGACCTGTAGGAAGTTGAACCGTCCTCGCCCATTCAACTACACAAATCTGAATCTCTCGTTATTGCCTCAATCATTAGGAACAATGGAAGAACCACAAAACCTAGTTACGCACAAAAATACATGACTCCACATTCACCATATCTCCTAACATGGCTAGAACGAGCCATCAAGCCTCAGGAAGTGACAGACAATCCACTGGTTCTCACCAGCCGACTCCATATAAGAGTGAAGTGTCTGGCAATTAGCTGAGAGCAGAAGCATGTCTCCTGGAAGTGACTGGTCACTTCCCAGCATTCTCAGACATCTGATACACTATAATGAGCGTTTGAAAAAAAAATCTGACAATAATAAATTATCACCTAGTTCCAGTGGTGAATTTTTGGAATCCTGTTAATTTAAGAAAAGCAAAAACAAACAAATGTATGGTGGCACATTTAAGACTATCAGAGTCACTCAAATGCAAGCTTTCCTGGATTACAATTGACTTTTGAAATAAGCTTCTGGCTTTCAGAGCTGTAACATTTTTTCCTCCATATTATCTTTTTCATTTAGGGGAACTACGAGAACCAAACAAGAGGGATGGCATATTCCCAGATTTCAGTGGGGAGAGGAGGCTGCTCCAGGCATAAACCACCTATGGTCTATTAACATAATTATATTTTCTGCAATTTTGTATTTTATTGGCATCCCAAGAAGCTCCCTTTGACAGAACAGACTACAAGTGTTCCACTTTAGTTATGAAGCAGCTCTGTTTTTTAAAACAAAACAAGGGTAGAACCGAAAAGAGACTGTGACAAATCAGTATCTTAAAATCCTTGTTCATGGATGCCAGCCGATTTCCTTACGATGAACTAGCTTGGAGATTATTTCCATTTACTCTGGAAAGCTACTCTCCACTCCAAAAAGGGACTAAATTATTAATGTTGTCATCCAGAGCATTTTACTAGGGATCAAGTTCAGTTGAACTCAGTGGAGCTTACTACTATGCAGACAAGGCGAATAACTTTTGACCATGTTCAACTACTATGTTTTTATTTTCTTCTTCTGAAAAATGAGTTGGTACCAGAATCCTGAAATACGGGTGGGAGGTATATTTTTCAATGTAGATGGAGGTGCATTTGATCTTTTGCCAGATTTGAGTAGAAAGTAGTTCACTTTAGCTAGACAATGACTGCCAGCTCCAGCAATGAGTCCATTGAAAACAACAGAGGCTCATGTGGGAGAAGTCTGAGATTCTGGTCTTATTGGAAGGTTGCCGGCCCCTGCCTCCTTGAAAAATCACAACACACGAATGTGAATCAACCAAGCCTACATTTTGGAAATGTATTTCTTACCTTTGCCTGCATTCATTCCAAACTCTGAAGTGAATTTATTACGCATAGCTTCCACAATTCTGTGCTAAGCCCTCTGGCACCAGAGAATTTAGGCTGTCTCCCTACAAAGTCTCCCAGGTCTTGCATTTGTGAGGGGTATAATCCATTAAGTTAGGTCTAGGGTTTAAAAATTAAATGACAATATGGCTCTTTAGACTATTTTATTGTCCTGTCAAGAGGCTTTTGAATGAGGCTATAACATTGTCTATTATCAACGGTATAGAGACAGAGATAATTCTAACACCATGAGGTTATTCATATAAATCCAATTGCACTTCGTATAATTACTTGAGACCACTGACTTTCTGGTCTGTTTAAACAGAAGGCCCACAACGTACACATTAAGATTAGTTTTTCATATCTAAGAACCTGGTGACTATGCGGGCCCAGTCACCTGGTTACACCACTAAAAGGGCACGCATGGAAGCCACCAATTTTTAACCACTGTCAAAGTACGAGATACTTCAAATAGATGCCATAAGGAAACAAAGACATAGCAAGGTTTCACAGAGCAGAACCATGGCTAACCATTTTGGTAACTGGGACAAGCTGCGAAGCATGGGCATGAGCCTGCCAGGAAAGAAGAGGAGGAGAATGTGGTGTTGCTCAGACAAAAGAGGAAGTATTAAAAGCAAAAACCACGTTTCCCTGAAAATAAGACAGGGTCTTATATTAATTTTTGCTCCAAAATGGATTAGGGCTTATTTTCAAGGGGTGTATTTTTTTTTTCATGTACAACATTTCAGAGCCTTCTAAAGTTTGGCATCCTGAGGTAAAGCCACCACTGCTCAACCCTGGGATAAATGGCTTTATGGGGTTGATTGGGTGAATTGTGGTTTTTGTTTTGTTTTAAATCTTAATTGTCATTTATTATAGATTGAAAAAGGGGGACCTTAGAACCTCTACATGTTTTGGACTTCACCTCCCAGACACCCCAGCCTGTATAGCCAATGTTAAAGTTTACTGGAGCTAAAGTCCAAAGCATTTGAAGGCTAAGTATCCCACCTCAATATAAGATTGAAAACAAGAATATGAATAAGTAAGTGGTAACAATGATAATAATACACTTAAAGTTCTCTATGTGATTTCCTGCAATTTTTGTCCACAAGTTAAAATGCAAAAGATTTAAGCCTCTGAAAATTAAAAATAATGATAATTAGGCACTATTTTCTTTGTTACTGTTCACAGTGAACGTTTGATTATCAGGAAGAACAGCCAGTGACAGAAACCATTCTGGGAAAGTGGACACCAAAAGTTGGAAAAGCTGGTCCAGCTGAGCTGGATTGGAGGAAGTGGTGTTTCTTCAATTCTGCCAGGTGGAATGCTGTTGATTGGCATATTTTGGAAAAATATGCATGTGTTTGGAAGAGGGCCTTCGGAGTGGCCACACCCACACTGTGGAACTTCTCAGCAGTGAAGTTCATGTCAAGTCTGCAGACAAGAGGTGCCAGTCTCTGCAAAGGAATTATCTGCCTGTGTGATTGAGCACAGAGCCTACAAGCACATTAATGAAAGCTCTCTCACTTTGAATTATTAGGGAAAATCAGCATGCATAAATCAAATGTGTCTTCACCAGAACTAGTCAGTTTCTGAATATACAACATGGAAAAAATTGCCTATCTGCTCTCTCTTTTAAATGAATGAGAGGTTTTTTTCCCTTATCTTTTCCATGGTTGGTGATGGTGAGGAAACTTTCTCTCTCGTATGAAATATCTTAAAATATTATCACTACATATGCAACACAAAGACAGAAAGGTAAAAAGTTCTAACAGCTGCTAACTATTTTGGCAAAACTCCTAACTAACATCTGCTCTCACTGACTGTTTGCACTCAAACGTTTTGATAGTAAAGAAACAAAATGATACTCAGTTCCCAAAAGAAACTTAGGTGGTGTTGGGACACCGACATTGTGGGCATGTCATCTTCAAAGAAATTCCTATTTTGCATGGGCAGAGGGGAGAATATATAAATCCATAAGATACCTTTAGACATATGAACTAGTACCAAATATATATGTATGTGTGTGTGTGTATATATATATATATCACAGCAGGTAGATCTAACAAAGTAGACCAATGGTTTTCAACCTTGGGTTCCCAGTTGTTCTTGGATTAAAACTCCCAGAAGCCTTCACCATTAGCTGTGTTGGCCAGGATTTCTGGGAGTTGTAGTCCAAGAACATCTGGGGACCCAAGGATTGGAACCACTGATGTAGAGTATTACAGTTTTTCTATGTTTCCGCTGTCTAGGAAGCTAGCAGATATTTAATGGAAGTGTTAGACTTTATTAAGCAGAAAGGGGTTAACTAACCCCTTACCATCTATTTTAACTCAGAGCCAAACCTTTCTCTGTATCAGCTTCTCAATTTAAGGGAAGAAATTGCCCCCCTAATGCATAGCCACATACTCCAATTTTACTGGTAGAACATTTACTGTACATGAAGTTTTGACTAGTAACTCCGCCTCCCAAACACAGCTCAGATAAGACAAGTTACTGTTGGTGTTATAACTTTGCTGTCACAGAAAATCCCTTTAGCAGATTTAGACCTATTATTGTCACGAGAGATATAGCACCTCTGAAAGTGGGATGGGATGCTATGCAACCCTACTTATTTTTAGGTGGACCTAAATTTATTCCACTTCATTTTAATGAGTGTAAAGCCATTTCAGGATGTTACACAGACCAGGTTGCCAAAAAGAAAAGAAAAAAGACAATATCTACATCTGAAGAAGCAGGCTGTAGTCCATGTAAGGTGATGTCAATTAAATGTTCGTTTTCAAGGTGCCATAAGACACTTTGCAGGTTTTGCTGCAAAACTAATACAGTTGTCCCACCAGAAATGGCAGTACATTGTGTCTGTTTACCTAAAGAAATGTCAACATTATGGATTCTACACTGTGCAACTCCCTTCTAGAAAAATGGGATCGGTTTTATTGATATTAGGCAAATGATAGCAACCATTTTATTTCATAAGATGTTTGAATCTTTTTTTGCTCTTTGAACTAAATTTTTTGCTTTTTAATCAGTGAGTGTGGTTTGAGGTTGCATTTTGTCAATACATTTGGATAACTGGATTGATGAAATTACCTTCGGGGTCTTTCTGATGACCAAAAGATTGGATAGATATCATTCATTTCCAACAAATTTTAACATTTATGCATATTAATTTATACATATTTTCAGATTTTTTAAAAAACTACACATCTAAAGCCAAAAGACACCCCCCTCCAGATGGTTATAAATAACCCCTGTAAGGCAGCAGACATATGCAGCCTTACCTGGTATAAAGCCTATTTAATACAATGACACTTCCTTCAGAGCAAATATGTATATTATTGCACAGTCAAACAGCATCCCAGTTTTTTTCTCTCTTTCCCAGACTAAGCATGGTTTGTCTACAACTAAAGATGAAAAAACACAGGTGACAACAATCGTAGCAGAGACCATTGTGTTTCAACATGTTATACTGGCCCACTGAAGGAAGTTCTATACAAACGGAGGAAGCACAATTCTTTCAGAGAAGAAATTAGTAGGCGAATTGTTACCCCCTCAGCATCGATGCCTGTGTTAGATAAAACCTGGGAAAAGGCTTTTGGTTCTTACTCTTTATTGTTGATGCCTGGGACTTAACTTGTATGCCTGAACTATGTACATATTTCATTGCATGAGGTGGGGCCCCACTGGTGCCTTTCCATGGGCCTAGACAGTGATGGGGCCACTGATGTTTATAGTAACAGGTTAGACCTTCTTTATGCCAAACCATTCTGGTTTCTTAAAATGATTGGAGCAACCTGACCTCCTTCTCCCTCTCCATTGTTATTTTGTCTACTGGATTTGAGGAAGAAGGAAGTGGTAAATTATTAAGAAAATAGCACTGGTCTGACAGGACGTGTTGCTTTGAACTTTGGATGATATTAACCAATCAATCAGATTTACTGATACACTGAAAGAGGTTATGCCTGTTTTATAGTCTGTTGGGATGGAGATTTGAACACAATAATTCCCATGTGAGAAACTATAACTAAGAATATATAAAATACAGTGCAATTACTCCTGTTGAAGCCCATACGCTTTTATGATATTCAAGGGGAAATTCTTCTTATTGCAGGGTTAAGGGTAATTAACGATAAAATAACCCAAAAATTATATATTTTCTGCTCCTCAGTAACTGAGAGCCAGTGTTATACTGGGACTTGGGAAATCCAGGTTCATGTCCCCTGTGAGCCACAAAATCCCAGGCTTTTCACTCCCTCTCTGTCAGATTTCCCTCATAGGGTTGTTTGGAGGATAAAGGAGGGGGGAGGAGAAGGGGAATATACAGGCTTATAAAGGGGAGGATATACTGACAACTAATTTAAAAAATAGCCAGTATAGTCTTGAGTATGTATAATTCTGCTGCTGGTTGTTAGTTTCAGGTGGACTGAATGGTAGATCATACATAAACAGAAAGATGAAGCCCACCATCTAATATACATAGAAACAACCTCCAGATGTAGCTACATTTTGCAACATCTGTAATATTCATCTGAAAATGCTGGTATCTTATGAAAGACACCATGACTTGCCACAATGTGGGATAGTGCTTTCTTAGTACCAGCAGCACCAAGGCTGTCAAATGCCCTTCCATTTATGTGGCTATTAGAAATGGACTTAAAGGCTGCCCAGAATTGGACTGACTGTGACAGACTGAAGAAGGACTTTGTTAGAAGTTGCCTTGTTGGTTTAGTTAATAAAGGAAAGCAAAGCGTGCTGCTTATATGTCGCCCCTTGGCATTTAAAGTACTCTCTGGGCTGTTTACAATTTAATTATGTAGGAAACACACTGCCGTCCCCAAGAAAGCTGGGTACTCATTTCACCAACCTTGAAAAAATGGACGGCTGAGTCAGCCTTGAACCAGCTATCTGAATTGGTTGGGATCAAATGCAGGTTGTCAGCAGAGTTTTGACTGCAATACTGCAGTTTAACTATTGCACCTTGAGGGTCCATAAAGCTGAGTTTCAAAAGAAGCTGAAACACTTACCCTTCCTATGCCCAGCTGCAAATTATGCGTTGTTCACTACAAGAGTCTCACCAAATGATGGGAATATGTGTGGATACAGTGGTACCTCAGTTTACAAATGCCTCGGTTAATGTAATTTTTGGTTTCAGTGATGTCTATATTGGCTTGGGCATGTCGTGAGAATGGCTGACAGTCAGATTCCAAAAGATCTCCTGTATGGAGAATTAGTGCAGGAAAAGTGTCCCAGAGGGAGACCACAGCTGCGATACAAGGATGTCTGCAAGCGGGATCTGATGGCCTTGGGAATGGACCTCAACAGATGGGAAACATTGACATCTGAGGGTTCAGCCTGGAGGCAGGCGGTGCAGCATGGCCTCTCCCAATTTGAAGAGGGACTTGTTCAGCAGGCTGAGGCAAAGAGGCAATTCCAAAAGCAGCAAAATCAGGGAGCTGGACAGGGGACAGATTGTATTTGTCTTCAATATGGAAGGGATTGTCACTCTCGAATTGGCCTTCTCAGCCACATTAGATGCTGTTCCAAGACCTCTATTCAGAGCATGTTACTATAGTCTCTCGCGACTGCAGGATGTCTACTATTACGTCCGTCTTCTCATCAAACAGACCCATGCCATGAAGGGGGAGGTCCTCAATCCTTGACCTTGCATCATCGGAAATGCCCACAGATCATAGCTAGGCATGGTGGCGCAAGGTAACTGCCATGGCTACCTGTTTCGAGGCAGCATCAACAATATGTAGCACTGCTATGCACTCTTGCCGTGCCAGCCCCATCGCTTCTTGGTGTCATGAGAGGTCCAGGGATTGGACCTATTCCAACGTAGCCTTGAGGGCAGGAAAAGTCTTATTCCATAGGTGCTGATAGTATGCACCCATGGCAACAGTATAACTGGCCATTCTCAACACAAAGGAAGCCAATGAATATATTCAACAGCCAGTAACATCGAGCTTTCTACCCTCCTTCTTATTTGGGGTTATCGCAGAGTGGTTTCTGGCTCTGTTTTGTGTGGCGTCAACAACAAAGGAGTTAGGCAGCAGATGCTTTGATAGAAAGTCTGTGTTCTCTCCATGAGTTTTATACAGATTCTCCACCCTCCTGGGGATCTGATGAGCCATAGATGGCTTTTCCCATGACTCTCCAACTAGTTTCAACAGGGATGAAATGAAGGCAAGGCGGAGGGGAGGACTTTAGTCTTGTGTAATGTCCTCGTTTACTTTGTCTATCTCCTCCGACGCAGGCAGATTGACTGCCAAGTCCATCACCTTCGCAATTCTCAATCTCAGCTGAGAATACGAGGTATAGTCCTCAGATGGAGAGGGAGGGTGACTCCCAGCCACATCCAAATCCGGGGTGGGATGTTCAGCGGCAACTCCTTTAGCCCATCGATCTCAGAGGCCTCCAATTTGGTATTGAGGTGGAGGGGAATGTGGTCCAGGGAGGGCGAGAGATCATAGAGCAAAGGTGTTGGACGATAGCCCTAAGTCTCAACATGACCATTTCTCCTTCCTTCTCCCTCATATCTAGGAGCCAGTTGATCCAGAGATGGCTGGTGTCTGGATCAACAGCCCGAGTCCAAGTGGAAAGCTCCTTGTGGCACCAATGGCAGGCGATGCTGCCTTTTTTGCCTCAGGTAGGTAATCAACAGATAAAGGTCTCTTACGATAAGACTGCAACAGCAGCCCAGGGTAGAAATTCTCCTCAGGGTAGACTCAGTGGGAAAGACATTACTGCTATGAAAAGTGGAAGGTAGTAGGAAAATAGGGAAACCTAAGATGGAGAGACTCATTAAAGCAAGCCAAAACCTTTAGTTTGAAGACCTAAGTAGGGGCTGTTAATAACAGGACCCCTTGGAGGTGATTAATTTACAAAGTTTGCCATAAGCTGGAAGCAACTGTAAAGCACATAACCACATTCTTGGTTGCCCACATGTGTGTTTATGTGTAAAATAAACCCAATCTGAGGACACATGAAGAAAACATGGGAGGAATACAACTGGAAGATGACATCTGGTCTCCCATTAAATCCTATTGATTAGGCAGGGAGATTGCTCAATAAAAGTCTCATCTGAGAACACCTTTTGAAACAGTAGAATATATAATTATCTTTGCAAATACACACCATTAGTGATTCTCAATTCTTTCAATTGAGATTTAATTTAACTGCCTAAGTAATGTCCAAGGTTCTGAATAACTACCATACTGCATCGACTGCATTTGTGCACAAACATAGCTGTTATGCATGTTACTTTATTCATTTTCTAAAAGTTTTCAGAACTTTGCTTAAGAAATTTTTTACAATTGTATTTGCCTAACAACTGTATTTCACAAATCTTCATATTTATAGAAGCCAAAGAGTTGACATTTTCCCATAGAATGGTTGTGTATGTTCATATTTGCAAAAACACAAACTTATTAGAAGAAAATTATCACCAACCCAGTTACAATCACCATTGTATAATCATTTTTTTTTCAGTTTTAAATATTGTCTTTTAATTATATAAGCTGCCTTGAGTCCTTTTTAAGGAGAAAGGTGGGATTAAAATATTTTGAATTTTAATTTATTAATTAATGTGAGAAACAAGAGAAACAGGCAGACAGATACTGTACACCAGTGGTCCCCAACCTTGGGCCTCCAGATGTTCTTGGACTACCGCTCCCAGAAGCTTTGACCACCACCTCTGCTGGCCAGGATTTCTGGGAGTTGAAGTCCAAGAACATCTGGAGGCCCAAGGTTGGGGACCACTGCTGTACACTACTCACTTCAGCCTCCTGGCTCTTTGCTTTCAAACACTAGGGGGAGCAAGTGTTCTCTTTCTCTGTCTCTCTGTCTCTGTCTCTCTGACTCTGTCTCTCTCTCTGTCTCTGTCTCTGTCTCTGTCTCTGTCTCTCTCTCTTGTTAACAAAACACGAATAAATGAATGAAAAAACACCAAACTAATACTCTGATCTTTCTTCATATTTATATTACATGGCTAGACAGGACGACCCCCAAAATATTCAAATAATTTTTAAGTAGCATATACATATACATGTTTACTCAAAAGTAAGTTTTTCTGAGTTCATTGGGATTTACTCCCTTAGTCAGTGGGCCCAAGGCTGCAGCTGCACAAAACGTTGCAGAACTATATCTTTTTAAAATTATAGTATAGTAAGAATTAAAAGTACAGGTAGGGCATTCTTTGCAGTGGCTCCAACTATGGAAACAGCTTCTGGAGGAATTCTACCTAGAACCGTCCCTGTGGACTTTTAGAATGCAATTAAAGACATTGCTTTTCAGGGAAGTTTTCCACACCAAACCCAAATGACCACCAACCCCAGCTGACCACAAGTTGTAACCCATCCAAAATAGTTCTGTGACACTAATGGAAGCGGGATACAAATGGAATAAAACAAACAAACAAACAAACAAACAAACAAACAAACAAACAAACAAACATACATACATACATACATACATACATACATACATACATACATACATACATACATACATACATACATACATGAAATGAAATCACATTAATTAGACATTTCCAGATGATGGAGATTCCCATATATAATGAGGAATTTTATTTAAACCAGGGATGGGCATGTTCATTGGTCTCTGAACAATTTGCAATAGTTCAAGAAATGCTTCTGACTCTTGACAGTTTTTAAAAAATTAATATAAAAAAGAAAATGGCTCACTTTGCGCTAATTGCTTATTTCTCAGCCTCAGATTTTATGAAACTGAAATAATTTTTGAATAAAAAATGAGAAAGACTAGATTGCTTAAAATTATTAAAATCTGTTATCAGTTTCAGAATTTTATGTTGATTCCCTCTGCTGTGTGTAATTCTTGGGTATAGATGTGTATTTCTGTGTGTACATTAGCATAACTTAGTTTATTACACATGGAGGATTTGATTCCATTCCATAAAATGCCTTTTAAAAGAAAGTCTGGTTTAATCTCCTCCAAGAGACCATTTTGGTCCTGGGAAGTTTGGAGGGGAATCAGAAACGTTTTATTTCCAAAACAGCACCATGGTTGATGATATCATCACTCTTACAGAGCATCGCTACTTGAACAGAATTTCAGCCCATGGCTAAGATTTTAACAAAACTTGCAATAGGCCACTAGAGGGTGCATAAAGCATTGGTTTGGATTGCAAACACCTATACCAGTATTGTACTGCAAGACCAAGAAAGATGACATTTATGGAATCAGTTGTAGAATGCAAGTTGACACTTCTGGAAATTAGGTGGAGTCATTGCATGGTTGGGACTAGCAGTAAGCTCCTAGCACTAGAGACTAAACAAATCTGGAGTTTGCAGAATTTTAAAAAGCAGTGCATTTCAATTAGGTGTTTTAATTTTAAAATTAAAAACCATTTAATCTGTAACCAGCCCAAGAAAATGCTCCCCCCACAAAAAATTGTTTAAAGGGAACTTACCTTTCTGAAGCTTTCCAGGGGTCCGCCGCCGCCGCCATCGCTGCTGCCCGAGGCCTCCGAGTCAACCTGAAGACGTTTCAACCTACGGACCCAGTCCCAATACGGATTAATTCCGTAGGTCGAGATCCCACTGTATTGGCTCCTGGACTTTTGACATTTAAACAGCTTGAGTCATGCATGAACTTCTCATCAAAAGATTTAGATGTTATTAGCAGGATTTCACATGCCACCAAGATGATATGTGAATGTCCTTCAGATATTTTGGATTACAACTCCTGTCATCTCTGTCCATTGGCAATGCTGATCAGTGCCCAGTGGGAACAATAGTACTTGGGGAAGGCTGTTCTAGATTACAAGTAAAACACAGCATCTTGTTAGCTTATTCAGAATCCACAACCACAAAAGCCTTCTGTACTTCCCTACTCACAACCAGATCCTTCCAGCACTGGAGCACTTTTGGGGACAAATAGAAATAAAGGAGAGCTGATTTTTTCAGGAGGGAACTAGTGTGGACCTCTAATCCAGGTCAGGTGGTCTGCTGTGGAGTAGTTTTGAAAGCACAGACATGCCATGTCTGCTGTATTGGTTTCATTGTGATGTACTCATTTCCTAAATATGGATGTTCTGAATTATAGTGCAGTTCTAACTGACCAAGGGCCTACATAGCCCAGCTGGACATGGTGCTGAATCCTAGCCCATCATAGCCTGGAAACTATGGAAATCACTCAACACTATCCTGGCCCTGGTCTAATTTTGGGCAGACACTGCAGCCATGGTTTTTGGGTCAGGAGATAGTTTGAAGTAATTTGGTTCCTGTCTTGCTCCACCCTATCTCCACCCCTCTTTTAGCTCCTCTGCCTGCAGGTCTTAGCCAGTAAAGCAGCTCTGCTGTCAGATCACTCTGTCATCAGAGCACTGAGATGACCTAGCAAGAGGATTCTGCTGGAAGAAGAGGTATTCTGCCACTAGAAAAGGCTTTTTGGACAATCTGAACAGATGGCACACTGCTGAGTTACGATTTCACTGTCACTTAAATTTACTCTTATGGATGTGTTACACAGCTTAAAATATAGGCAAGGAAGAAATGAGAAGGACTTGACTGCCAATTGCCCCTGGTGCAAGAAATCACTCATGGGTGATGGTTCTCTTCAAAATACAGTAGGGAATGATGCACTCTTCTGTGTTACAAAGTAATGCCCTTCCAGGAAGAACACCGTGGCAAGGAGAAGACTGGCCTGGGTTTAGTCATCAACCAGAGAAGGAGCACCAGCAGGAAGAACATGTCAGAGAGTACTTTCCTCTGGCAGTTGCTCAAAGCGATCAAAAGGGGGGGGGGGGACGTCTGATTGTCCATATCTCTTCAGTACCTTTCCAGGTGAACATTTTTCCAGCCCAAGCTAGTGATTCAATTTGGGACTTTCCACTTACAAGAGGAAGAAAGCCCAATGTTTTTCCATCTTTGCCATGAATTGTTTCAGAAAACATAACTTATCTGAGGATGGGGATATAAATACATTTTTTTTAAAAGCATGTCCTTTAAATTTTAAAACATGCCCTGCTCCAACTGATAATATCCATATTTTCCACAGACAAGGGAACTTTATTTGCTGGAACTGGCACTCATTGTACCATTCAGCGTGTTAAGGCTTTGATTTATTCAGATCCATTTGAAAATTGGCAAAGGGTGTTAAAACTGCAGACACACAAGAGGAAACTAAGCAGGTGTTCCACTAGCCAGGGTCTGTATAATGCTTTGTCTTCTTCCCTGGTAGCAATTTGGAATAAAATAATAGCTTATACAAATTAGTTTGTATTGTCTGTAATGTAAAAAAAATTGAATATTCCTTTTGCTACCACACACATGCCATTGAATTTAATAGTTTTCAAGCCTAGAGTCCTAGTGTTAAAGAATGTACCATGAGTTCTGCCAGCACAGGCTTGTCATTGACGCTACTAAAACAAAAATTGAGCTCAAATTCACTTCAAGTCCTTACATGCTTGCAGTGGAAAATTTGCTGGCAGCTGTTGTCATTATTAGCCTTGTGGCTATATATATTTCAGGATATACAGTACAGCGTGTGTGTCTGTGTGTGTCTTCTGTTGAAAGTGGTGTTTTATGAATTGCAGTCAGTATACATGCAACATCATGCTCTGCTACCCTAGCTAAGCCAATAGACTATCCAAGGAACTAATAATGGACCTCAACAGTGCCTTTAATATTATTTTAAAAATATTTACTGTGATCTAATTTCTCCATTCACAGCCTTGAAAGCTGATTCTTCTGATATTTTGATAGTGGTAGCTGTAACTATAAAAATAGTCATATTACATGAGAAGCCAACTTTTGTTGCTGGAAATATAAATCATATACAGTGGTGCCTTGACTTACGAATGTCCCTATGCATGAACATTTCGACTTACTAACAGCTCTGGTGGCACATTTTTGCTTTGACTTACGACCGGAACTTCGACTTACAAACAGAAAAAAATGCCGGGAAAGCGGGAAATTTGAACTTTCAGTTAACTGTTGGCCAGCAAAGAGGCTGCTTGTCTGCTACCTTGCTTGCCCCAGTGGTTAGAGAGTGTGGATATGGAGAGAGACTTCAGACTGCCTGGTACTGTACTGTACTTTTTTTGGCTGTTTAAAAACTTTTTGATTTTTGGATTTGGACTAGGTGGGGGGGACTATGTTTCTGTGCTCTGACGGGTCTTGCAGACCCTTTCTGGAAGGGGCTGTGCTAGTTGGTATACTCTAAAATGGATTTTAGTCTTTTGGTTTTAAAATCAGAAAATCTTTTGCACGGGTCTGTCCTGGCTGGTGTGCTCTAAAATGGAGTTTGGTCGCTTGGCTTGGTTTAAAATGTGTTGGTGTAAAATGTGTGGGTTTAGCATGTGTGGTTTTAAAATGTGTTTTAGACTCCAAACTCTCTCCCCCCATTGTCTTCTCTCTCTCTATCCTCTCTCTTTTTGTGCTTAAAAGCACAAACCTTTGTCTGAGAGGTCTGTGTGCCCTAGTGATGACCTTCTTTCTTTTCTCTTTTCCCCATTGTTCCTCCTTTCCTGCCCTTTTTATAACTTGAATGATCTTAGGTTAAAAAAAATTCTCCCCCTAGTGGTAGAGGATGGATTAACTGGTTTTGATTAGTTCCTATGGGAACTAATGCTTCGACTTACAAACAAACAAACAAAAACAGTCAGAACAGATTAATCAGATTTCAATGCATTTCAATGGGAAATGCTGATTTGACTTAAGAACATTTCGACTTGCGAACATCTTCTGTGATGGATTAGGTTCATAAGTCGAGGCACCACTGTAACTGCTGGACAGCTCAGTAGCTTACGTAGAGGTTGGGAGTTCAATTCCCCATGGCCCTTCCTTGACAAGGACTGGATATGATGATCCATAGTGTCCCTTCCATTTCTGCAGTTCCAAGATTATTATTTATTCTCAGGGATATATTTATACTTTTTTGGTTATTCTACCAATGGATGAGACAGGAGTGTGATTAGCTTCCAATTTGAAGAGGATTTTAGATCAGAGAAAAAAATAGTGAGTCTTTAGAACTATGGTACCTTCCCAGGTGGCATACCTAAGTTGCCTCATTAATCTGCAAAGGGTATATACAGAGAATACAACTAAGGAAATGTTTTTATAGACACTGCTGAAGACATAATCTTACTACAGCTTGGCTGTTGGAAAATATAAAATATCAAAATCAGTAAGAAGCTTCTCAACCAACCTGCGAATTATGGAGAATGAAAGGACAGCAATGGCCCTAAAACATAACTATTTCTTTGGGGGATGGTATCTTAAGCCAGCACAACAAATGAACAAAACCTATTTAAACATCTGAAGGAGCTGAAATGTGATGGCGCCAAGGATTTGGGAGAAGACTGAATGTAGAAAATAAGTGAAGACACATGAGGAAAGGAAGAGGCAACTAAAAACAAAATTTGTGGAAAATAGGGTAGAAACTGGGGGGGGAGTCGAAAGTTTCAGGGCAGTTGGAAAAAAGCACCCAAAACCAAATCCCAGAAGAAATGTTGAAAGAGCAGAGTGTATTCAGTCTAGAGAACAGAAGACTAAGATACAATTGCAGTTCCAAATATCTGAAGGGCTAAGTGGAGCACAGTGGAAGTATGTAGTTCCACAGGCAAAGCTGGAATCAGTAGGTGAAAATGGGAATAAATGTTTCTTTTAGTCTAAACATCAAAAAGAAGCTCACCAATATTAGAGATTTGTTTAAACAAACTCAGGTGTCCTTTCCACAGTTAGCTAGAAGCCCTGCAGGGTATAAGGAGAAAAGATGTTCACATTTTTTCTTGTGAAATTTTTTGGTTTGCAATGATGAAGATCAAAAGATTTATCTCATTTTGTTTGTTTATTTGTTTATTTCTTTTCTATGCTGTTTTTGTCCTGTAAAGGGATCTAATCAGTTCACAATAATTAAAATACAAGTAAATAAAAACCAATTAAACATTGTACAATGTAAAAAAAAACCTGATCACACAAACACTAAAACAACCTATAAAAGCAGACTTAAAATAGTATTCCACCGGTGCATTGTTTCCGACAGTAATTATGCTTCTGTATAACTCTTGAATTACCTATTTATCAGAGCTGAGAAAGCAAATATGAGCCATTTTCCTTCCTTATAGAAAAGAACATCCTCCCAGGAAAATAAGAAAGCATATTTACACAAACATGTTTGGGCTATTTTCCAGCAACACAGTTGCTCTATACAGCTCTGAAACATTCTTATAGGTATACAAAAACACAGCCCACAGTTTAATTTTAATTAGTATGAAATAGTTACTTGCTGCTACTTTATGATCAACACAATTGCAATCCTCAACATTCATTAATAAGTCTAAGTGGAGAAGAGCTTTAGAGGCTAATTCAGGTATCAAATTTTCCAACTATAGGATGTGACTATATAAGATACCTAGACAAAACCGAGCAGGGTTAGATCAGCCCTTACATCTTTAATCAAATATCCTTCACGAGTCACAACGTAGGTGGGAAACTACCACATCTAACGATGGTCAGTATGTCATATCCAGGGCACAGGCAAAATCTAATTCATCAGGTGGCAACTGGGTTACGATGCTGGTGTTAAACAGGTTATTGCAATAATAAAACAGAGAAATGTAACTGAACTGACATCTTATTTCTCCCATGTATTTCAGAGGCAAAGTACAGTACCTACACAGCAGCAAAGGACTTTATTGGAATCCCTCTCTCATTCTTTTTAAATTTTAAGATTTATTCCTTTTTAAAATAAAATTTATGGAACAGAGAAGAGGTGATCTTGCAAAATAGAGTACTGTGTTTCTTTTAAAAGAGTTTAGAATTAAAAATTATTTTCTGCTTGAACTAAAAGTGGAAAGCAACAAAGAAGTGTCGTGTAAAAACTTAGCAGACATCCTTTGTCTTCCTCTGTTACTCTTCCCACTTGAAACATGCTGCTATCCAAAAAAGATTATCCTCCTCCTTCTCACACAGAATAGTCTACCAGCATTGCAGAATCATCATGACTGAGATCTCACTGTTCTGTATCATTTGAAAGACACTAAGCAGACACTGTATTCTTGTGTTATACGTAAAGGAATTAATCACAGGGAGCAGATAAATTTTTTTAAAAGAAGCTCACAAACAATTGCATCACAACCTCTAGGGCCCCACGGCACAGCATAGTTAACATGGCATCTGATCCTCCATCGTGTTTGTTCCTCTCTGATAAAAGGCTGCAGAACAATTTATAGATTCCAAATCCTTGGTCACAGTTGTAAAACAATGGACAAAAGGCCATGAGAAAAAGTGAAAGGCTCCAAGACAAGCCCTTTCAGGTCGCATGCCAGGTGGAATGACAATAGTATAAACTATTTGCTTGTCCAAATGAACCCTTGCTAATATCTGCCCACACACTTCCTTTTACACAGTGCTGATGCCACAGCAAGCCCTTCTTGTTTCCCCCCACACACACACACACACACAAACAATGGATCCCCTGAGCTGCTGGATGTGTTTCAGTTTGACTAACCGGATGCCTATCAGATTTGTTAACTTCATAAAGAGTATACTGTTGGGTGTTGATTATATGCAGTATCATGTGTCCAGGACTCAAAGCCTATTGACTATTTGAAGAAGAAGAGGAAGAAAGCACTGTATAGTGATCGACACCTCTGGAAGTCAGTGAGCCACAGGCAATTTGTTTATTAATAGAAATGGGTTCAAAACTGGCTATTTACATTAAGTTGCCTTCAAATGCAAAACAAAACTTCTTTTTAAAAGCTGCTATCATATATTGAAAGGACAGATCCTGAAGCTAAGACTCCAATACTTTGGCCATCTCATGAGAAGAGAAGACTCCCTGGAAAAGACGCTGATGTTGGGAAAGTTTGAAGGCAGGAGGAGAAGGGGACAACAGAGGAGATGGTTGGACAGTGTCATCGAAGCTACCGACATGAATTTAACCCAACTCCAGGAGGCAGTGGAAGACAGGAGGGCGTGGCGTGCTCTGGTCCATGGAGTCACAAAGAGTCGGACATGACTAAACAACAACATCAAATATTTTCAGATAAACTCATAATTGGCTTTTCCAAATCATTACATGCCCTTTGCAAAGAGACAAAAGGGGGGGGGGTATCAAAAAGGGTAAACTGCTGGGGAAGAGGTGTGGTTTTTGAGGTGAAAGGATTAAGTCCCAATTTAAGGCAGGTGCATTTTTCCTTGCTTCACAACATCCCCATGGGCATTCAAATATTCAGTGTTATGTGTCTGGCCCTGAGGCACACAAAAAAGCAGTGCTATCTTCCAATTAAAAAACAAAAGCAGGCCAATTAGCAAATGTTAGAATAAACAACCAATCATTTCCTCTTAAGCATGGACTGGTTTTCGATAAGGAATCAACATCTTCCTTAATGAGGCCCTAAGAAGTTTAAGGGTGTCTTATGATAGGTAGAGTACTGTTATAGACATACAAAATAATGGCATCATAAACAACTACTTAAGCTGGGGTGGTGGAACTTTTGATCTTCCAGATGTTGGTGGACTGTAACTCTTAACAGTCCCATTCAGCTTGGCCAAAGGTAAAAGATTAAAAAAAAAACACTTCACCATCCCAGGGAACAAAAAGAAGAATTTGACAGCAGATTAATACCTATTATTTTGGGTCTTCAAAAGATTTTTAATAATTTTCAACTCTAGGTACATCAGCAGAATGCCTTAATAAATGGCCTTATGATAGCAAGGACTCAAGTCCTATCAGTGCAATTCTACCCTTCCAATGGAAAGTCTTCAAAGAGATTTCAGTTCAGTTGGGTGGATTGGGCTGGAGGAGAATGGAGCTTTTCTTCGGAAGTCCCAATCTAGGTTAGTTAAACATGTCACCTTGGGTGCAGCTGAAACTACTTTCCTATTGCTTGGTCTCTCTCTGCCTCTCTGCCCTGTCCAGTGGGAGCTGAAGGAGCTTAGGATAAGGTGACACATCTGTCTCATGTTCCTTACCATTCTGGATTGCTCATTTCTACACCCAGGAGTAGCCTCTTGAAACTGTCTCTCTACTTTAGAGGTCGGAAAACATTGACCTTGGCCTTAAAACTCCAATCAGCCCTATCTAGCATGGACGATAAGGGATGATGGCGGTTGAAATCAAAAATATCTGGAGGACAGCATGTTCTCTACCCTGCTCTACTCAATGTATCTGAAAGACAAGTTGTGGTGATCTGGCACACACAATATTATTCTGGCATCCTTCCCCCTTACAGTAGTCATAGGTGAATTAAAATATGCAGTGAAGATTATTGATTAGTTTTGTAACACTTAGTGTAGGTTGTGCGTAGGATATTTTAATACTACCTTATGCAACTTCACAAGAATGTTCTAAGGTAAGCCTCTACTATCCTCTTCTTCCCATGAAGAAAAATAATTCTTGCCCATCAGAATGAACATATGGATGACTAAGAACACACAATAATGAACATATGGATGACTAAGAACACACAAATCCAAAATGAGCCAGTCAGTACCAGACTGTACAGTATATCAAATGAGTTAGCTGTGAAGTCCCTCTAGAACATACTAAAATCAAAATAAATGTTCATCTCATCTGTCCACAAATTGCTATATTTCTTTCTTCAAAACAGTAAATTATCTTGGGTGGGGTAAAATATCTTTTGATGAAATGACAGAACTGAATTATTACGGTGATACAATTAACCTCCTCTTCTGCCCTTAGGTCTTGATTAAATGCTTGATACTTTTTCCAAGCAGGAGGTGATTAAAAGACACCTTTCTTTTCTCAGCAATTTCATTACTGGTACGTTTGGAAGCTGTCTGTTAGGACATTCTTCTGAAGAGTTAATTAATCAGCTGCATGGTGATCCCCACAGGCTTGGAGATTAAGTAGGATACCTAAATTTTACAGAACTATACAGAATTATAGGATTGCCAAAATTCACAATTCCTTTGCATACAAGGCAACATTCTGTGAGACTTCCTTTCTCTGAGGAAAGGAAACTTTGCTCCAGAAACTTTTAGATAGACTACTTCCAGTGCCACAGAAGCAGCAACCTCCTTCTGCATGCAAAGTGCTTTGCAGGAGCCAGTTAGAAAGGAAGGCTATAGCATACAGATGGAGGGAAGAATAGGTTGAGAGACAGTGATCTCTGTTATTGCCAACTGGTGGTGTCTCCATCTGCCACCATATTGTGACCAGAGCTACCGTTTTGTGACTTGTTGATTTTTTCAGCACTCTCAAGGAAACTTCGTGGTGGGAAAGTTTAAGAAGGTCTACTTCATGGTGTTCCCATTCTGCCATATTCCAAGAAGTATAGGTATGGCATCCATCAACACAGTGTACCATATCTTAGTAGGAGAGAAGTAAAAGACCCAAGATCCAATCCGTGACATGTTAGGCTGGGTTGAGAAAGACCTCTAGAAAGCCATCACCAGTCAGTGAAATCAACCCTCCATTGTCCATGATGGCTTAGAAGTTCTGGGAGTTACTTCCACCAAATAACAAGCGGACGTGGTGGCACTGCGGGTTAAACCGCAGAATGCCTCTGTGCTACAGGGTCAGAAGACCAGCAGTCATAAGATCAAATCCACGCGACAGAGTGACCTCCCATCGCTTTGTCCCAGCTCCTCGCCAACCTAGCAGTTTGAAAGCATGTAAATGTTAGTAGATAAATAGGTATCATCACGGTGGGAAGGTAACAGTGTTCCGTGCCTACGTCGCGCTGGCCACGTGACAACGGAAACTGTCTTCGGACAAACACTGGCTCTACAGCTTGGAAACGGGGATGAGCACCGCCCCCTAGAGTCGGACACGACTGACTAAATGTCAAGGGGAACCTTCACCTTACCTCCACCAAATAAGATAACTTTTCCTAGCTGTGGACCAGATGGTATAGGTCACTTGGGAAGAGTCAGGCTTGAATTAGAACAATCCTACCTGCACCAGAAAAGAAGACACAGACACCCCTTAATAGGGGCCAGGAAGACATGGGTAGGAATGCTTTGGTGGTGAGTTGGTGTACTTCCAACAAAGACATTGTCTGTCCCTGCGGCACTTCAAACAGCAGGCTAAACACTCTGTGTGGTCAGCCTCTAATGGTTGCACCACACATGTCATTTTCCATTTATAATTCTGCCAAGTTTTCTCACTGTTGCATCTGTCCATCCCCCCACACACACACACAAACACACACACCAAATAAAATGTGTTTAGAAAGGAAAGATGTGGCTGCAAAATGTCTTCTGATAGGTGGCACAACCTTAATTTTCTAGAACCACTTCAAGCTCTCATGACAAATGCCACAATGTGAATCAATTAGGAAAGTAAGGGATGAAGCAATGCAAACATTGTTTGAAATTACAAAACAAATGCTTACTGTTTTATTTTTCCTGCAAAGCCATGCTTCAAACAGTTGCCCTAATCCATTAATCATGTATTCCAGTCATATCAGGTAAAATATTTTTACATCAGGCAATGTGCCTTTTAAAATATTTGGAAGACATTAAGAGGGCACATGCTATATAAAATATTGCAGATTTTTTTTCTGTACCTAATTGTTTTTTATTTGCCTCCACATGTGTGAGTCAGAGGTAATTATGTAAATTTCTTCCAACAGAATCTTCAGAATCAGACAGAGAACACATGAAATACGTTGATTTTTATTACTTACATCTGTTACATTTGTACTGAAAGGTACAATTCAGTAAAAGGCATTTATCAAGACACAATCACTGGCATATTTTAAACTACTTTGGGCCCTGTTTTGAGAAGACATGCAATATTGAGTTTCTTGGGTTTGAGTCAATTTAGTTACAAAAACTGAGATTTTGTTTCTCCATCAACTAAGAAGAGTGATTATAATCAAATTAGTTTTGCCTGAGGATAATGATTTTGTCCCTTGTAAAGCAAACTTAAATGTTTAACTCTTTTGGGTGGTCTGTACTTGCACAGGAAGGCCAACTGTGGCTTTCCTATTTAAGAATACTGTTCTTGTTCCCAGTCATTTTCTGAAGCGTTAAACATGAAGTATACTATACATTGAAAATTGTTTCTAAAAGTTTTTTTTTCAGCTCAAAAATTATGCCTGCAATTACAATATACCACATGCATTCTTCTATATGCAATTATGGCAACTAGCCTTATTGTTTGCCATACAGACAGCTGCTTCAGGCAGTGGAGTGCCTGAGGCTACATCTCCTTCCAAAGGAGAGCCAAGTGGAAGTTTTCCATTCCTCAAGATCATTAAGAAGCTATTCCAACTAGATAGCAAGCCAACTGCTTAATGATCTTAAGAAATCTTTCCCTTTTAAAAGAGAAAGAGGATAAACAGCCTTCTGGTTGAACAATTCTATGGTCATTTTCTGAAGCGTTAAACATGAAGTATACTATACATTGAAAATTGTTTCTAAAAGTTTTTTTTTCAGCTCAAAAATTATGCCTGCAATTACAATATACCACATGCATTCTTCTATATGCAATTATGGCAACTAGCCTTATTGTTTGCCATACAGACAGCTGCTTCAGGCAGTGGAGTGCCTGAGGCTACATCTCCTTCCAAAGGAGAGCCAAGTGGAAGTTTTCCATTCCTCAAGATCATTAAGAAGCTATTCCAACTAGATAGCAAGCCAACTGCTTAATGATCTTAAGAAATCTTTCCCTTTTAAAAGAGAAAGAGGATAAACAGCCTTCTGGTTGAACAATTCTATGGTCCGATGCTTATTGTGGGTTTTTGGGCTCTTTGGCCGTATTCTGAAGGTTGTTCTTCCTGACGTTTCGCCAGTTTGTGTGGCCGGCATCTTCAGAGGACTGGAGTAGGAATTCTGTCCATCCTCTTTGTCCTCTGAAGATGCCAGCCACAGAGACTGGCGAAACATCAGGAAGAACAACCTTCAGAACACGGCCAAAGAGCCCGAAAAACCCACAACAACCATCAGATCCCGGCCGTGAAAGCCTTCAAGAATACAATTCTATGGTCCTCACAGATGGCAGCCTGATAAAACTAGCGATCAGATCATTTGTCTCAGAGAAAATTGGCTCAAGCATTGGGGTGTTGGTGGGGGGCGATATCCTGCTGCTATCACTGCCCCAGCCTCAGAGTCACTGCCTCTCAGCAAACATATGTACATTAAATGCCCTTTTCTCTCCTTCCAACATCTTTTCAGTAGTGCCCTCCACTGCAACAGAAAGAAGGGATGTTGCAGTGGGCCTTCCAGAAGTACAGGGCTAGTTGTCCATAGAGTGAGGTAGCTACTACTACACTGCCAAAAAGGAGGACAAACATCACCAAAAAGGAGGACATTATTCACAAAAAAGAACATTTTGCCTTAAATTTGCTTATGTTAATTTAAACTGATATATGCAAATATCATCTAAAAGAGGACATATGGCCATCCTCCAGCACAGAGACAGCTCCGTTTTATGAATGCCAGCCTCAGGTGGGATGATGGGATGCGTGGCCTCTAAGTTTGTCTGTTTCAGAAGGTGGCTTCAGAGACAAGGTTTCAGTTTCCAAGTTGTTTAACATGCTCTGTGAAGAGCTATTTGAAATATGTAAGTTCAAGGCCCTTTTGAGCACACACTTAGTTGTGCTGTTCCGTAAATAACAGGTATTAATTTAAATAGCTGTTCCCTAGCAAAACAACGGAGATATGATTGTGCTTCCTGCTAGCAATGCAAGCAGCAGCAAGCAGTAGCAATGTTAACTTGTGGATTCCGCCCCTGGATATTGAAATTGTTAGCAGAACACACTTCTCCCTTTGCGAAAACATCACATCTGCATTTCTTATTCTCAGAAAATTAAAAAAAATATAAAAAACAACTAGTGCTTACTGGAAAAATACATTAAGATAATAGGAATCCTACCTTTTGTTAACTAAGGTGGAGATGCAGTCATGGCTGCCCCCTCACCTCTCAAAAACAAAGGCAAGATGTCTCCTCTACTATCTGCCAGAGATGACGAAGAAAGAAATGTGTAAAGGAAGGGAAGTGGCATCAGGAGCTCTAAGCTACAGAAGGTCTAAGACTTGAAGGAAGTTCATCATAGGTCACAGCAAGTAAAAACTTTCTATTTTTTATATTATTCATGTACTTTATAAACAGTTACAATCCTCAACAAATGAATTGGTTTGCTTCTTCCCACTTGCTATACGTAACGTTTTTTTTTTCTGTAAAGCTACCTGCCATATTTTAAAATACCATATTTTATTTGAGACTCACAAGTTTTTCCAACCCTTAATTATAGTTCGTCTTGCTGCTGCCAAGAGATGCCTTATTATACAGACTATCTCATTTACATCAACAAATATTGTAAATAATGCGAGTTCTGGAGTTTTCGTAACCGGCTGACCTGGGGTTAACTGAATTCCATTAAGAACTTCATCCCAGAATATCTCTATCCACCAAGAGTGCTGAGAAGATCCTATTGCCTTGTATCCTCTCCAACATTGTGGCAATATTGCTGGTTTATAGTGGGCCATCTGGAGTGGAGTTAAATACTACTTTGAAGCATCTTCAATGCTGTTTCCCAAGTGATTTCTGACATTCCTTTAAAGGGAATACTGTAGAAGTGCATGAGTGTGCTCACATATTTTCATCCGTAAATCTAGTTAGCCCACAATATGTGAGAAGGGCAGTGGTTGTGCTTCCAGTTCCAGAATAATTCATCTGATACTGATGTTCTAAGATTCACATTCTGCGTATCTGCTTTGCCCCAGCAAGCCTTTTTTTCATTCCTGAAAATAATGTGGTTTGTCCAGTAATTTGAGCACTGTCATTCAGAAGAAAAAATATATATAAAATGGTGGTTTGCAAGTTCATGAACTTATATTTAACAAAGCTAAACTGTTGATCCAACACTAAGTGTCAATCTTGTACTTTTCATGAAAATCAGTGTTCCATATCCTGTGCACAGATTAGAAACACCCAGATGCACATTTTCTCTTTAGTTTGATTTAATTACACCGCAGGTAAGGGAATCCAATTTCCTATGAAGCTTTACTGCTATACTTTCTAACTTGATAGTGTTGCAGGTGGCTAATTGGTATGTGAACTTGGCTGTGGGAAGAAAATAGATTGCTAAGTGAAGCAAGTACCTATTCAAAATTATTTCATGGAACATAGAAAGGATAAAGTAGCTTTGTTGTAAATGTTAAACAGTGTTAAGGACGACCAACATTCAGATTTTTGATAAAAACTAAGAAAAAGAATATAATTCTTCGTAGCTGTGCAGTGGAATCTACCATGGAACTGAATCAAAGCAATCTGCATTGTAAAGAATGGATACTGTTCAAGAGCAAAGATTGTATGCAAGTTACTATCTGCATCCATATATTCACTAATTCAAATTCAAGGAACGGATTTATGCCTCTAATAAACATCTATGACCAAGCTAATTTATCCAAGAGCTTGGAAAGTTGCTTGTAGCTCACACAAACAACTGAAGTTGTAACCCAACAACCATTTTTTCCAAGCCTGATTATTCATGCAAGATTAGTTAGACACAGGATGAAATCCTGTTGCACAGTTACATCTATTATTATTAGTTTTATTTATATGCCACATTTCTCCCAACAAGGGACCCAAAGTGGCTCACAACATTAAAATTCACACAATTTAAAAACGCATAAGTTAAATATTAAAAGATACTTTAAACAATATATGGCTTAAAATGCAATTAAAAGATTAAAACATAAAAACATAAAAAAGATTTAAATTATCTGCTGAAATGGGGTTAGGGGATTCAGTTATAATTGTTAAAAGCCTGCCTGAAGAGATGGGTCTTTAGCTTTTTTCGGATGGATAACAGGGAAGGAACCATCCCGATCTGCCAAGGGAGAGCGTTCCATAGCCTGGGAGCTGCCACAGAGAAGGCTCTCTCCCATGTCCCCATCAGCTGTTCTTGTGCTGGCAATGGGAAGGAGATGAGGGTCTCCTCTGATGATCTTAATCTCTGAGAAGGCGCATATAGGGAGATACGGTCCTTCGGGTAGCCTGGACCCAAGCTGTATAGGGCTTTATAAGTAATGACCAGCACTTTGAATTGGGCCCAGAAACAGACTGGTAGCCAGTGCAGTTCTTGTAACAGGTACGTTATATGCTCCCTGTGGTTGGCCCCAGTCAGTCTGTTTTTTTTGGGGGGGGGACCAGCTGAAGTTTGTGAACCATCTTCAAAGGCAGCCCCACATAGAGTGTGTTACAGTAATCCAAACGGGATGTAACTAAGGCATGTGTCACTGTAGCCAGATCCAACATCTCAAGGAATGGACACAGATGGAGCACCAGCTTTAGCTGTGCAAATGTACTGCTGGCCACCGCTGAACCATGGGCATCCAAGCTTAGGGATGAATTCAGGAATACACCCAAGCTGCGGACTGAGTTTTCAGGGGGAGTGTAACCCCATCCAGCACAGATAGTATCCCTATTCCCTCATCTGCCTTTCGACTAACCAGAAGCACCTCTGTCTTGTCTGGATTACATTTCAGTTTGTTTGTCCTCATCCAACCCATTACTGATGCCAAGCACTTGTTTAAAGTCAAGACAGCTTTCCTGGAACTGGGTGGAAGGAATTGAGTGTCATCCTCATACTGGTGACATTGAACCCCAGAACTCTGGACAACCTCTCCCAGCAGTTTCATGTAGATTTTAAAAAGCATGGGTGACAATGAGAATCGTGAAGAACACCACAGGCCAATCAGCAGGGCGTTGAGCAAGAGTCACCCAGCCCCACCTTCTGAGTTCTCCCCTCCAAGGACTGGAGCCACTGTAAAAGATTGCCTCCAAGTCCCATCCCAGAGAGATGGCCCAGAAGGATACCATGGTTGTTGGTATTAAAAACCACTGAGAGGTCCAGCAGAACCAACACAGACACACTCCCCCCCATCCAGTTCCCGGTGTAGGTCATCCACCCAGGCGACCAAAGCTGTCTCTTTCCCACAGCCAGGCTTGGAACCAGATTGAAATGGGTCTAGATCAGTGGAAGCAAACCTTTTTTGGCTCGAGTGCCCAAAATGAGGGGGTGGGGAAGAAACCAGTGGGTGCTGTGCCGCCCAGATCAGAACCGGAACAGGAAGTGGCAGTTTCAGGGGGAATCATGGGGATGGACAGGAAGTTAAAAGGGGAATCATGGGGACAGACAGGAAGTTAAAGGGGGAATCATGGGGACGGATAGGAAGTTAAGGGGGAATCATGGGGACGGATAGGAAGTTAAGGGGGAATCATGGGGATGGATAGGAAGTTAAAGGACCCAGAACTGGAAGAGAAAGGGGGAATCCCAGCTGCAGCCACTTCAAAAGGTTTGTTGCGTGCCAGAAAAAATGGCTTCGCATGCCAGCTGTGGCACGCGTGCCATATGTTTGCCATCACTGGTCTAGATAATCCACTTCCTTCAGGAATCCCTGGAGCTGAGAAACCACAACACACTCCAGCAGCTTGCCCAGGAATGGGATGTTTGAGACTAGCCGATAGTTATCCAATACATTGGGATCCAAGGAGGGCTTCTTCAGTAGCGGTCTTATTACTGCCTCCTTTAAGCAAGTAGGCATTTACCACTCCATGTACCCAATAAGGCATTCTTCCTCTGACTGCTTTTATGAGCCAGGAAGGGCAAGGGTCCAGCACACGTGGTGGAATTCACCTCTCCAAGAATCTTGTCCACATCAGGCTGCACCAACTGAAAAGCATCCATTAAAACAGGACAAGCCAGGGCCAAAGTTACATCCACTGTATCAATTACAGCATCCAAGTCATTACTAATAATGACAGCAGAAGCAGTAAATTGCTATGGTACCAAATAAATTTGGGGATTCTTCATGGCATTATGTGCAAATTGTGTGCACCATAAAAATCACTTTTAATTAGCAACGTTTTGACCCTGGTGATGATGACATCATCCCTGATGGGCACATGGACCTCCTCAACAGCATTTCAGCTGCAGAGCAGGTTTGCATGTAGACATCACAATTGCTATCCAATATATTGGATTACATATGACTGGCATTTAATTCTTAGCAAAACAATACAAACACTATCATGTAACTCTTCAAAAAGCCATGATAAATAAATATTTTTTTTCCAGAGGTTGGCTCTGTTAATCTTCTGGAGGAAAAACAACGGAGTCCAAGAATGTCTAACAGGCTAGCAAATACAGTATATGGTTGCATAAATTGTAGGCCACGTTATCAGATGCATGAAGTATTGCATGGAATTTCAAGTACATGTGTGGTGTTTATGAAGCTGGAATTTGGAAATATGAAAAAAATGCTGAAAGAACCAACAGTAATTACACTTATTAATGCTGGTCAAAAGCTGAACAAACTTTACCCATGTGAGTGACATCACAATATACTGTAGGTTGTTCATACTCCTTTACATATTGACTAGAATTCATTTATTTACATGTGTTAATTTAGTCTGCAAAGAATCCAAAGTGTAAGACATACATCATGGAAGACAATCAAGGGCTGTTATCTTCTGTCTTTAGTGAAGCCAAATTACACTGGACACCATTAGGTGAATGAAATTCCTATAGTTTTAGGTAAAGGCTTCAGGAGTTAACCTCGAGGCAAAATCCGGAGCTGGAGTCCCGAAGGCAGCATGTGTCGTTCTGCCAACTCCTGCGACATTGCTGGAACCAGTTGTATTGGCTTTTGCCTTTCTATTGGACCATTTCAGCAATGTGGAGAGGGGGGAGCTGCTGCTTGGGCAACAGCCTATCCTCCATATTACTTTACCCAAGCTTCATGCTCTGAAGAAGACATTCCTCGATTCAGAGCATGTTACCATAGTCTCTCGAGACTGAAGGATGCCTATGTAGCAGGTAATGTAACCACATAGTTGATTTTTTTACTAATCTAGTTTTCTCATATTTGGGTTCTTTTAACACACAAGTGCGGAAAGTAAAGTCAGTCAAAGCCAAGCCTGACTTTTTACAGTAGCTTCAAAATAAAAATAATAACAATTGTGTGCCATCAAGTCTTTACAGAGGACCAGCCAGGTACTTTGAGGTGCAGGATTTCTCCATGGATGAACTGAAACAAAAGAAAACAAGCAACAAAGAGTCATGCTTCCCTATATAAGGAGGATACCTAGAACCACTGTGAAGACATACATACCCTGTTTCCCTTAAAAGTAAGCTCTAACCTGAAAATAAGCCCTAGTATGATAATTTGGGATGCTCATAATGTAAGCCATACCCCCAAAATAAGCCTCAGTTAAGTGAAACCCCACCCTCCACTATTGTGCAGCAACCAGAAGATGACATGACTGTGTTTGAATAAATGTAGATTGTTCTACGTGAAAAAAATAAAACATCGCCTGAAAATAAGCCCAACTGTGTTTTTTGGAGCAAAAATTAATATAAAACCCTGCCTTATTTTCCGGGAAACACAGCATCTTTTGTTTAAATTCTCACTTTGCACACATTCTGGAAGTGTATAACTTATTATCTATTGATTAGTATTTATAAACTGTGTAAATTCAAGAATTTCAAAGACGTCTACAACAATAAAACATGTATTCAACACAAACAGTATTTCATACTGAAGATTATTTTAGGCACTGTACAAGAAGTACATGCCTAAGTATGAGTATCTTCAACAGTGTCTAGAACTAAAAAGTGAGAACACATGTCAAATTTGTCATGTGCCACAAACATTAAAGGCTCTGTTGCAGATGACTGCAGAGTTGATCTGAGGAGTGTGCGGCACCACCACATATTCAAGGGGGTGCTAATAAGTACTGAACCTTTCCCAGAAAAAATTGAGCTAGGAAGCTGTAACTGCCACACTGTTCTACATATTCCCCCAGGAAACCAATGCACTTGCGACATCTGTCCTGCAGCTTCTTAAGTCCCTGCAAATAAAATTATTCTGACTGCTGGTGTAGCCACTCACTTCCAGCAATAGTTGCCTCCAGAACACTCCCAAATCATTGTCCCTTTTTTGAGTTTGGGGAACAGATAATAGTCAGAAGGAGCCAGGTCTGGAGAATAGGGTGGATGGGGCATCACTTGAAAGCCTAAGGACATCAGCTTTGCCATTGTTTCACCTGCAGTGTGTGACAAGGCATTGTCATGCAACAGGATGACACCTTTGGAGAGCTTTCCTCAACATTTTTCCTTGATGGTTTGCCTCAATTTCATCAATAAAGCACAGTAATATTTTGCATTGATGTTTGAACCCTTTGGAGGTAGTCCACCAACAGAACTCCCTTCTTATCCCCCCAAACTGTTGCCATTTGCTTCTGCACCAACCTTTGCACTCAGAACTTCTTCGGCCTGGGGGAACCACTGTGCCTCCATTCCTTAGACTGTTCCTTTGTCTCAGTATCATAACAGTAGACCCATGTCTCATCACCAGTTAACAGTTTGCCCAGGAAATCTAACTCACTTCCTGCAAATTGTTCCAAAACAGCCACTGATGACTCCACATGTTTCCTCTTCTGTTCGGTTGCCAAAAGTTTGGGGATCCACTTTGCTGCCAGCTTTCTCATTTCCAAGTCCTTGTGGATAATGGCACCAACTCTCTCATGTGATATTCTCAGATATATAGCAATACTTTTGGCTGATATTCGACGGTCCTCACATTTGGAGGCACAGAGACAGAAACAGGCCTTCCACTGGGTTTCTCACTTTCAACACCGAAAAGGGCCAGTTTTAAAATTGACAACACAATGTTTAACTGTTGCATATGAAGGGCCACTGTCACCCATAGTTTGTGACATTTCATCATGGATCTGCTTTGCACCTTTCCCTTGGAGAAACAGGAACTTGATGATGGTCCTATGCTCTTCCACACTGAACTTTTCTGGAGGTGCTGCCATGTTCACTTTGGACCTGAACATGAAAGATAAGTTAAAATCACAGGTAGTTGATTTTTGCACCATTGAATATAGACAAACTGGCCAATACACCCTGCAATTTATAGCTTCTTAGCTCAGTTTTTCTGGGTAAGGCTCAGGCTGTAAGCCCCACCACTGGCACCACTGGTAGCACTGGCAGCTACATAGTCCCCAAGCAATAATTCCACTTGCTCTGTGTTACTAGTGTAACCAGCAATAGCCTTTACATCACTTTATCAACAGTAACTGCACCTCCAGTCTCATCAGTGGAGTTCCCAGAGGATTGAGTTACCTGTACTAACCCCGAGGGTATTGTCATTTCAGCTGGGGCCCCAGTTAGCCTCACTCATGCTCCCATCAATCCTGGCACAGAAAGAAAGAAAGAAAGAAAGAAAGAAAGAAAGAAAGAAAGAAAGAAAGAAAGAAAGAAAGAAAGAAAGAAAGAAAGAAAGAAAGAAAGAAAGAAAGAAAGAAAGAAAGAAAGAAAGAAAGAAAGAAAGAAAGAAAGAAAGAAAGAAAGAAAGAAAGAAAGGGATAGATAGATAGATAGATAGATAGATAGATAGATAGATAGATAGATAGATAGATAGATAGATAGATAGATAGATAGATAGATAGATAGATAGATAGATAGATAGATAGATAGACAGATAGACAGATAGATAGATAATTTGTACTAAACTCTGGGCAGTTTACAATAATAACCAAAATGAAATGAAATGAAATGAAAATTATTTAAAACCAAAAATGGAATGGCAGTATAACAACTCCAGAACCAACTCGCAGTCTTCTTTGGGGATAGGATGGTAACCTGGGGCAGTCCCCACCCGGGATTACAACTAGGGTACAGTAACTGGGGCTTTGCCACAGGATATCAATTTTACAGGTGAATATGAAGAAAATAAGCAGCAACACCTCCCAGCTCTATTCCTCTTTTTTCATAGGAGACTTGTACCCATACCTCAGGACAAAGTAGCGAGGAAACAGTGCCATTCGCTCTGGGTGCCAAAATGGCTAGTTATGGCTCTTCCCATTGTGTAGCTGCCAGGGGATTAAGAAACAACATCTTAATTGGAAATTTTCTGAGAACCGGCCTGTAGGTAGGGCATAACCCCAATTGCCATGGTTATGTTATTAAAAGCCACTGAGAAATTGAGATAAAGAGTTGCACTCCTTCCTTCTTTCTTCAAAATGTCATCCACCTACATGATCAAGCCTGACTCAGGAGGTGATTAGACAAGCATTTGTCCTGTTGTTTCTCTAGGAATGGATTGGTTCACTCCTTTTGTTCGTGACTAGAAGACAAAAGTGCCAGTGTGAACCAGTCCATCCCCAGAGTATTTCTACTTGCACATTTCTGACTCCCTATCAGGGCTACTTTTGATGATGATGATGATGATGATGATGATGATGATGATGATGATGATGATGATGATGATGATGATGATGATGATTACTACTACTCTGTGGGATTGCTGCGATAGAATGAAAGTGGCTGGCTGGCTGTCCCTTTGTGGGTTCCACTCAATGAAGGCAAGGCAGAAGAAATTCGCATTTCTTTTTAATTATTACTAATGCACTGTGTCAGTTGGCAACAATTAGAAAGAAATGCAAAATTTCCCGTCAAAAGTTGAGTGGCAAGAAAGATTTAAAAGAAACACTTCCAATTTCTCAAAATCATTAACCAGCTTCCTCCTCTGTGATTTGTCTAAGTTATTTAACAATCCTGAGAAATGGGAAACTTTCCCTTTAAAGGGAAAGAAGCCTTGATTTTGCTAAACAGGGTCGCTTGCAGTGTAGTTGCTCCTTGCATGTGGATGCAAGGATCATCTCAAATTATATACACTACCACACCTCAAAGTGATACCATCTTAGCAAGGACAATTCTAGTCTAGAGGACTTCATACTTTCTAGAGGAAAGTATGAAGCTCAACAAAACTTGGCTCCCAGCTATCAAACATACTACGTGCAAAAGGTCAACGAACTCTACCCACCCACAAGGACAGGGGATCACTACACACAAAAGACAAGCTAATGACACCCATCAACCACAGGAACAGATAATCTCTTCCCCTTAGCACAACAATACACCCACAACAATACACACGAATCACCCACCTACAGGAAAAAGACAAAAGCCTATCTCACAGCCATAAATACTGCACTCCCAAGCCAACTACACCAGAGCACAGGTTGCTGCCCTCTGAAGATGCCGGCCACAGAGACTGGCGAAATGTCAGGAAGAACAACCTTCAGAACACAGCCAAAGAGCCCAAAAAACCCACAACAACTAGCGATAATTCTAGTCATCTAGTTGCATCCTCAGACTCACAGGCAGGGCCTGGGCCTAGACTAAAATCAGTCTGACTAAAAAGTACCATCCAAAAGTGTATGTGATTGCATTGTCACAACTCTCCTAAGAACAGTCCCCTAAGAATAAGCATTTGGTAGTGTCTGGTCATTAGCAAGAACCATGGATTTCTTTACAGCCTCTTTAAGAGCAGCAGAGCACTACTTCCTCACATAAAGAACGATTCACCACATCCAGAACCTACTTGGCGAACCTGCTTTGTTGTTGCTGTTGTTTAGTTATTATGTCATGTCCGACTCTTCGTGACCCCATGGACCAGAGCACGCCAGGCACTCCTGTCTTCCACTGCCTCCTGAAGTTTGATTAAATTCACGCTGGTAGCTTCAATGACACTGTCCATCCATCTCATCCTCTGCCGTCCCCTTCTCCTCTTGCCTTCACACTTTCCCAACATCAGGGAGTCTTCTCTTCTCATGAGATGGCCAAGATCAGGATCTGTCCTTCCAGTGAGCACTCAGGATTGATTTCCTTCAGAATGGATAGGTTTGATCTCCTTGCAGTCCAGGGGACTCTCAAGAGTCTCCTCCAGCACCACAATTCAAAAGCATCAATTCTTTGGCAGTCAGCCTTCTTTATGGTCCAGCTCTCACTTCTATACATCACTACTGGAAAAACCATAGCTTTGACTATGCAGACCATTGTCGGCAAGGTGATGTCTCTGCTTTTTAAGATGCTGTCTAGGTTTGTTATCGCTTTTCTCCCAAGAAGCAGGCGTCTTTTAATTTCATGGCTGCTGTCACCATCTGTAGTGATCATGGAGCCCAAGAAAGTAAAATCTGTCCCTGCTTCCATATCTTCTCCTTCTTTTTGCCAGGAGGTGATGGGACCAGTGGCCATGATCTTAGGGGTTTTTTTGATGTTGAGCTTCAGACCATTTTTGGCACTCTCCTCTTTCACCCTCATTCATTAAGTTGTTCTTTAATTCCTCCTCACTTTCTGCCATCAGAGTGGTATCATCTGCATATCAGAGGTTGTTATTTCTTCCGGCAATCTTAATTCCGGCTTGGGATTCATCCAGTCCTGCCTTTCACATGATGTATTCTGCATATAAGTTAAATAAGCAGGTAGACAATATAAAGCAAAGCAAAGTGTGCTGCTTATATACCGCCCCATAGCGCTTCAAACACTCTGGGCGGTTTACAATTTAATTATGCAGGCTACACATTGCCCCCCCAGCAAGCTGGGTACTCATTTTACCGACCTCGGAAGAAGGCTGCGTCAACCTTGAGCCGGCTACCTGGGATTTGAACCCCAGGTTGTGAGCACAGTTTTAGCTGCAGTACAGCGGTTTAACCACTGCGCCATGAGGCTCAGCCTTGTCGTACTCCTTTCCCAATTTTGAACCAATCAGTTGTTCCATATCCAGTTCTAACTATTGCTTCCTGTCTCACATATAGATTTCTCAGGAGATAGATAAGGTGGTCAGGCACTCCCATTGCTTTAAGAACTTGCATAGTTTGCTGTGGTACACACCGTCAAAGGCTTTTGCGTAGTCAGAATCTGCTTTAGTTAGTTTTAATTAGCTACAAGGGCAAGGATCAAGAGAGCACAAATGGGTAAATGGAGTACTAGAAACCTCATTTGGATCTGCCACAAAACAGCACTAAGATCATAGCAGAGACAAGCAATTTTATCCTCAATGTGCCTAGCAAAGGGTCACTATTGGCCACTAAAAGATCCAGACTGAATCAGTTCCTTAAATTTTAAGGCCTCAATAAGATTGTGACTCTATCCACCTGAAAATCCCTATTTTTGATGGCAACAAGGAAGCATGTTGTAAACATTCTATAATGAGTCCTAAGGGATATGAATGTGCATACTTCTCTAATACAAGAACAGGTCTGCACCTGTGCCACTAGCCTCTATTTCTTTGGGAAAGATTGTGAAACTAAATCTTTTCACTTTCAGACAAGCTGCTGTGCTGTTACATAAAATGGAGTGTTTAAGCAGCCCAGGTTGATAAGAAAGGAACCATATACCTACAGATTTAGTATATAAAGAAATGCCTTAATAATTAAACATTTTCAAAAGTATGCTGTTCATTTTTCTGCAAAACATCTGAATCGATGTATGGGGGAAAGATGGGGGAAATGCAGTTTGTGTGCCACATGCAATTCTCCATAGCCAATGGTTTTTTCACTTCACATTTCCCACGCACATACAGACCCCTTTCTGTGATATTCCAAAGACATATTTGCAACAGTACACACGTCTGGAAAAAAGGAGAAAAACTGGTGGAGACAGAGTATGGATATGATGTGCAGCAAAAGGGTTGAAGCCCCCTCCCTCACCTTCCTTTGATATACACATACTGTTTATCTCCTCTAAATTGCCTTTACCAATAGCAATTTCATAACACATTTACATGCAACTTCTAGTTTGCCCCTAAACCACCTCCCACTAGAAATGGAACACCTCTAGCAATCTAAGTTTCCTCCTCATGACATATGGAGTGACTCTAATCCTACTCATTGTAATCCTGACTACATCATCAAAACCATTTCCTGCAGCATTCAATTCTACTGCCCAAGCTCAGCCCTACCTAAGAAGAAAAAACAATAGCCTGAAGTGATGTGGTTGCAGTATAAACATTGCACATCTGTTGTACTATCTAAATTTTATTACTCTTCCTGGCTTCTAGGTTTGCTCCTAATTTTAAAAATACTTTATAAAGTGTAACCCTGCATTCTATTTTTATACTTGTATTTGAATGCAAGTGATTTAAGAACCCTTTCCAAACTCTTTTTCTTATACCTGCAAAAACATTGCTAACGCTCAGCTGCATCCCTACCTTGACATTGGGTCCCTCACCACACTGCTCCACGCACTGGTAGTCTCGAGATTAGACTACTGAAATGCTCTCCACCTGGCGTCTTCATTAGGAATTTTTAAGCAATCACTAAAAACATGGTTATTCAGACAGGCCTTCCCAGACTCTATTATACTGATACAATAGCACTTAAACAACCACATATTCACTAATGTTCAGCCCTCCGCCATGGTTTCATTGTTTTATTTAAATGTCTTATTGATATTATTTTCATTTGTCTATATTGTATTGACTATTTTATTATCCTGTTATTATATTGTTTTTGCCTTTATATTTTTGTTTTATTGTACTGTGTAAACTGCCCAGAGTGGCATGGGTTTCCAGATGGGCGGTACAGAAATCAAATAAATCAAGCTTATGAAGTGACAGCAAAATGATCCCAGATAAGCCAAGCGTGTGACTTCCCATTCTCCAGTCACTAATCATATGGCAACTCTCACTGCAATTTTGATATTAAAGATGAGATGCAGACTAGCAAAAATAATTCATGCACCATCTATCTGTTCTTCACTTTTCCTACAGATCTGTTTGGGTCACACATCTGTAACCATTCATAGCTGAAATCTGCTTTTTTTGTTAAACAAATATGCAGGATCTTCAATCTAATTCTGGATATATTTTTTTTGCTGGGATTTTCAAGTAATTGACATTTCTCCTCTAATACTTTAAAGCATGAACAAGTGACTTGCATAACACTTCAGCTACCACTAATAGGGTAATATTCTGTGCATGCATGGCAGTTGCTGTTTTCTGTCTCCCAGGAGATTTGAGTCTCAGCGTTCGAGTGGAAACTGCAGGTCAGTCATGGAGCATGTCAACTCAAAAAATTTTTAAAAAAGGGTATTGAGATCACACAACATGGGAATATTAATGAAAAATGGGGTAAGCCTTGCTGCTTGCTGATTTTTGCTCCTTTAAATTAAAATATGAATTCCTCTATGCTTAGACAGCATAACAAAGAAATTATTTTGTAATAAAACATGTTAGAACCCATGACCAATAACAAGGAAATTATTTTCTAATAAAGCATGTTAGAACCCATGACCAATGAGCTGAGGCAGAATGTCAGCCCATCCTTTTCTCACTCCCTTCATTCTGTCTTCTTAAGCAGACTTCTTCCTCTTGGACTGTTATCGCCATCCTTCCCCTATAGTCTCCCCGAACCGCCACCACCTTGCTTTAAGCCAGTCCTCAGTCCCAAGGAAACTGAGGCCTCCAGGCTATTCCCTAACCTATGTCCATGCTGGGCTTCCTTATAACTTCCTTATAACTATTTTAACAATGGCTCTTGATAGCTTAGCTAAGCAGCTAGGACTAGCTGATACCACGTTCCTTTCACTTAAGACCAACACAGATGTCTAAAATATATTAATTTATTAAAATACAGATTTGGTTACATAGGATTCAAAGACTGCAAAAGGTACAGATAAAAAGCCACTCCAGCAGTTTAAAACACATTAAGGGACAAGACTTAAAAACACCACCGCACAAAAATAGAATCAGCTTCCTACTCTAAATAGCCCCATCCCTCGCCTCATTCTTGGGACTCAGATACGAACAGCAAAAGCAGCCCACAAACTACCTGCAATCAGATGAGGTAAAGGTAAAGGTTCCCCTTGACATTTTTTAGTCCAGTCGTGTCCGACTCTAGGGGGCGGTGCTCATCCTGTTTTCAAGCTGTAGAGCCAGCGCTTGTCTGAAGACAGTTTCCGTTGTCACGTGGCCAGCGTGACTAGGGAACGCCGTTTTACCTTCCCACTGAGATGGTACCTATTTATCTACTCACATTTGCATGCTTTCAAACTGCTAGTTTGGCAAGGAGCTGGGACAAGCGACGGACACTAACTCCGTTGCGGGGATTCGATCTTACGCCTGCTGGTCTTCTGACCCTGCAGCAAAGGCTACAGGGTCAGAACCCTAAATAAAAGGCCATCCCCTTCTTATTATCCAGGAGAAGATTATATTCACGAAGGCTTTCACGGCCGGGATCTAATGGTTGTTGTGGGTTTTTCGGGCTCTTTGGCCATGTTCTGAAGGCTGTTCTTCCTAAAGTTACACCAGTCTCTGTGGCCAGCATCTTCAGAGGACAGCACTCTGTGCTCTAGTGTAGATGCCGGCCACAGATACTGGCGAAACGTTAGGAAGAACCACCTTCAGAACACGGCCAAAGAGCCCACAGGCATGCAGATATTAAAGCAACTGCTACAGATGGCATATTATCATCTATGTCAATATTTGATACTTTCACATGGCCAAAAATGTCCTTGGAAAGTTTTGGTAAAAAGGAAGTAACCATACTTGTATCTCATTACAAAGACCTTTTGCAAAGAAGACATAATTCAGAAAGCCCTGCATAATTCAGAAAGCAATGGATGAATGGTATGAACTCAAAATATGTGAAAAAGGTGTGTCATCAGTGGATTTACTGGGAAAGGCAATGAACCACCATGGGGGTAGGTTTCCTGTTCTTCTGAAGCTCCTTAAAATTGACTCTGTTCTACCAGTTTCTACAGTTAGCTGTGAAAGGGGTTCCAGCCAGATGAATCTGATCAAAAATAAATTCAGATCATGTTTAGAGACTGAAAGCTTAGATGACTTTATGATGGTGAATCTAAATGGACCTCCACTACCACAGTTTAACCTTACTAAAGCCATAAATGGTACTTCTGTGCTAAAACTATAAGGCATGTTCAAGGACACAAGTGCAACACCTCTGACAGCAGTGCATTTTCTACTAAGAACACATAGGCAAATACCGTGTACATAATACAATTTATTTTGGGTTTGTATGCATTGTTACATAAAAATAAAAGTGAACAAGTGCCTAGTTTACATTTGTTAACATAAATTGCAAGGTTATGGTACAGTCATTCTGGCTTGTGAAAATTTTGACTGACTGGTGAGACATTCTAAAAATTTTCTAGCCCTGTTTATGCAACGTCCAGACTATACAGTGGTGCCCCACTTGACAATGACCCTTTTAGCCAACAAAATCGCTTTACGATGAGTTTTTTGCGATTGCTATAGTGATCACAAAACTATGGTTCCTATGGGGTTTTTCCGTTTGACGTCGATTAGATGCCTGCTTTGTGAACCATTTGTTTGCAAAATGACGATTTTTCCGGCTCCGCAAAATGGCTTTCCTTCGTAAAATGGCTGTTTTCTGGACCCCTGCTTTGAAAGACAGCGATTTTAAACAGCTGTTTGGTGGTTCTCTATGGGCGATCTTCGCTGGACGATGAGGTATTTCCCCATTGGAACGCATTAGCCGGTTTCCAATGCATTCCAATGGGCTGTTTTTTGCTTGACGACAATTTCGCTTAACAGCGATTTTCCTGGAATGGAATATCGTCGTCAAGCGGGGCACCACTGTAGTGGCATAATACATACTATTACTTTGGCTATACCCTTCAGTCTCTTTCATCAGTCCCATTTCAGTATGTGAATCCTTCTGTATGCTGACAGGCAGATTTTGCCTAGGTAAGCTTAAAGTCTTGAAATAGGGAGAACATAGTACAGTGGTGCCCCGCATAGCGAGGTTAATCCGTTCCAGATTAACCGTCGTTATGGGGAAATATCGCTATACGGAATGGAAAACGCCATAGAAACACATCGAATTGGCCTCCTCAGCCACACTAGACGCTGTTCCAAGTCCTCCATACAGAGCACGCTACCATAGTCTTTCGAGACTGAAGGATGCCTACAGGATGGCTCTTAAACTCACAGTTCTGCGAAGTTTCTCCATAGCGCCGCCATTTTCGCGCCCTCGGTAAGCGAGGGCAGGGCGCGAAAATGGTGCAGGTGGCCATTTTCTGCACCCGGCGGCCATTTTGGAACCGCCGATCAGCTGTTCCCAAAATGGCCACTGGGTGCAGAAATGATCGCAATGCGATGTTTAGCCTATCTAAACATCGCAATGCGATCAAATTAGCGACCGCAAAAAACGGGTTGCTATGCGGATTCTTCGTTAAACGGTGCGCTCGTTAAGCGAGGCACCACTGTATGAACACTGTTTCAACAACAGACAGAAATATTGTTCATCCAGGCATTATAATGTGTTGTACATGTTATTTTTAGGGTTTTATCTGCCATTTCATGTTAGTGATATAACTGATTATACACCATTTCGAAATCCTGATAGGATGGATAGTGATAGATAAACATCTTAAACGCATACTTATTTAATAAATAACTATCGTGTATTAGTTGCACGGGGAACTGACAATACTTTTTAAAAAGCAGTAAAAAGCAGTCAAATGCAAGAAGAGTTCACTGAAAATCGTGCTGCCATTATTGGTTGGTGGGGAAAGGGGATTTTGGAAACTACAGTGGGGTCTCTACTTAAGAACGTCCCTACTTAAGAACAATCCAACTTAAGAACAGCTCCATTTGCTAAATTTTGCTTCTACTTGAGAACAGAAATCCAAGATAAGAACAGGAAAAAAACCTTTCCTGCTCTTTTTTTAACCTTAGGTCATCTTAGGTTAAAAAAAATTCTCCCCCTAGTGGTAGAGTATGTATTAACCAGTTTTGCATTAGTTCCTATGGGAACTAATGCTTCAATGTACGAACGCACCTCTACATAACAAAAAAACAGCCAGAACGGATTAATTGGTTTTCAGTCCATTCCTATGGGAAATTTTGCTTCAACTTAAGAACGTTTCAACTTAAGAACACCATTCCAAAATGGATTAAGTTCTTAAATAGAGGTTCCACTGTAGTTTCTATGGACGGAAAAGAGCAGATACGGATTAAATGGTTTTCAATGCATTCCTATGGGAAATGTAGATTCAACATAAGAACTTTTCAACTTGAGAACCACCTTCCAATACGGATCAAGTTCTTAAGTAGAGACCCCACTGTAGATCTATACCTGCAATGGGGGAAAAAGATTTCGGTCTGTTTACCATCTTGTATACCTTCTTGTGAAGCTCAAAAATGTTGTAACATGCTAGAAATTAGGGATATCTTTCTATCAGGATATGGTGGAGTCTCAACAGGTTCTGCTACTTACTTTCACAAGTATGAATGTATATAGCCCATGACCTACCATTCCTTCCATAACAGACAATATTTAATACAACTCCAAAAGTAACACATTTTTGTTAAGCTTCCCTTTAGTTGTCCAGCAAAATCATTTTTCTTCCACTACTTAACAGAGCTTTCATTATCAAAAATGTTAAAGCAATTCATAAATGAACGCCTTGTATATTTGTACTATTTGTAATTATGTCCAAATGCAATTAAATTGAAGTACCATTTTGGTCCCCCCCAACTGTCTGCTTCCCTACATTTCTGGAAACAAATGTGCTGATCTTCCAACCACCTAATCTAGCATCCTAATAAAGGATGAACTTGCAACAATAGGATATTGCTGTATGATATGGTTGCAGATACAGCACTCTCCAGACCATTGGTAAATTATTTTGCTGGAGGCTACAACATTCTATGTTGGGAGTTGGTGAAGGCGTGAATAATTCACCATTTATGAAGCTTCAGAGCTAAGTTGAGCCGCAGCATGTTGAGCTGCCCTTTGATGCAGACTGGTTGAACAGGTTCCTGTTCTGCCAAGGAACCAGTTTGACAGGACTGTTATGCCAACAAATTCTGGTATGATCCCATGTTACAGAGAATGCAGAAACCTGCCCAGCCAGTTACATGAAAGACATATTAGGTTATCCATTGCACATTGTATATATCTTAGGTGCAGCAAAACTACTTTCAGCATTCTCTAGTGTGGTCCACAGGTGACTTTCTCATCTTACAGATGCCTGTTACTTTTAAACTCAGGGAAAGGTAACAATAAAGAATCACCACTGCTAATCAAGAGGAGTCAGACTAAACATTCACAATCAGAACAAAAAGGTACCGGTAAGTTTATAAATTTTCCATTCATGTTAATGCAGTTTTATTTTTTCCCCCTCAGAAATTTAATTCTGCCATGTAGTGTATATGCATGTATACTTTTCTGTCATTATTTTTTTCAGTATTAATACTGACAAATATTAATGCTGCATCACACATATCTATTTGGTGATGTGATTTTGTAAGTCTCTTAAGTGGCTGTTCACCAAGCCAGAATGACAGATTAACACATGAAAAAGAAATTGTGGGGCATGTGGGGATAAGTGTACTTTAGTGTAAGCAGGTGTTGCCATGGTCCTGCTGTGTAAAATTCTGGCAAGACTCTTAACTTTCTTTCTCTTACAGAGCAACCCTACCAAACTAAGTGGGTACAAGAAGCAGACTTGGCTTCTAAGTCTGAAATATGTTGCAAATGCAACATTTTAACAATGGCAATAGGACAAAGGAAAATACTACATATACGGAAAGTTGATGTTTTTCCTTACAAAGCAATTCATAATATATATTAAGAAAATTATTTCACAGTGTTCATACCTTGTAAAAATCTTAGTCTTGAAACAGTATAAACATAGCTTACATATTTCATATTAGCATTAATAACTCTTTTAACCAACAAATATCCAAAATCAAACAGATCCAACATACTGTAGCCTATCTTCAGAATATAATAGAATATGGATCCCAGTGTGTTTCTAGTTCAATGCCAAGTAACAACTTTGAAAACAAATGCTATCAACTCTGGTAACTGATTAACTTACTAGGTTTGCACTCATATAGCCTGCTTTCCTGCAAGTAAGCTTCACTGAACGCAGGAGAATTACTTTCGAGTAGACATACAGAGGATTATGTCCGGAAGCCAAGTAGTATACACCCTGAGCTGAATAGAAAGGAATGAAGACAGGTTTTATCATGCCTGTTAAGACAAAATAACTTTTGTTTAAAGCAAATGTTACTCTTTCCATCCCTCTTTTAACTGGATTTTTAAAAGAAACATCCTATGGTAGTTTCAATTTTAAAGGAAGCTGGCTCTAAGGAAGCTTTCAGAAAAAGTAAATTAGGAGATTTTCTAATTATGAGGTAAGTAAAATATTGATACCTTTTAGGATATGTTATACAGTAATGTTATTAAACAGCTCAGAACTTAATGTCAGATCTCAGCATAATCTCACAGAGGAAATATCAGCCTAGTGGATGTATATCCAAGTTGATGAACAGTTATATTTATTATTCCTTGGGAGAATGCCTAATGACTATAAAAACTGAAGCAACACTGAATGACAGACTATTGTTGTTTAGTGTTAAGTCGTGACCGACTCTTTGTGACCCCATGGCCCAGAGCACGCCAGGCCCTCCTATCTTCCACTGCTTCCCAGAGTTGGGTCAAATTTATGTTGGTTGCTTCGCAGACACCGTCCATCCATCTCGTCCTCTGTCGTCCCCTTCTCCTCTTGCCTTCACAGTTTCCCAACATCAGGGTCTTTTCCAGGGCATCTTCTCTTCTCATGAGATGGCCAAAGTATTGGAGCCTTAGCTTCAGGTTCTGTCCTTCCAGTGAGCACTCAGGTTTGATTTCCTTCAGAACGGATAGGTGTGATCTCCTTGCAGTCCAGGGGACTCTCAAGAGTCTCCTCCAGCACCACAATTCAAAAGCATCAATTCTTTGGCGGTCAGCCTTCTTTACAGTCCAGCTCTCACTTCCATACATCACTATTGGAAAAACTGTAGCTTTGACTATACTTAACAAGTACTGTATTTAAATGTACAAGGGAAAGCTAGTTAATAATTTGCTATGTGTGGAAGAAGATGTCCTCCTCAGTCTTAAAGCTGATATTATTCAAAATGAACTGCTTAACTGTAGAAAGGAATAAGGTAATTATAAACTTGTTAATATGGAAATACAGTGGTGCCCCGCATAACGAGCGCATCGTTGAATGATGAATCTGCATTGCGATGCGGATTTCCCCATCGCTAATGCGAGGGCATGCTCGCATTACGATGGGGGAACAGCTGTTCGGCGGTTCCAAAATGGCCGCCGGACACCAAAAATGGCCACCGGGACACCCAAAATGGCCACCGGAACACCAAAAATGGCCACCGGGATACCCAAAATGGCCACCAGAACACCAAAAATGGCCACCGGGACACCAAAAATGGCCACCGGGACACCAAAAATGGCCGCCGGAACATGGGAAAACATCGGAGAACGGTGAGTTTTGGCCCCAATGGGTTTCCCCGTTCCGCTTAACGATGTTTTCCCATAGCGAAGGTTAATCCGGAACGGATTAACCTTGCTATGCGGGGCACCACTGTACTATATTGCACTGTACTCACTGGAGCCTGCTCAAATAGAAAGCATACAGGACTGCAGCCTTAAGCCCTAATCCGCGAATAAGAATCTACAGTATGTATGCTTATGAGTAAGCCACTGTGGCACTTATTTCTAAGTAAAAAAAAAGTGCTGCTTCTGGATTCATCTCTGAGCCTAGATGCTCAGGTTTTGGCGCTGGCCAGGAGTGCCTTGACACTGTTAAAATAGTACGCCAAGTGCACCCATTCCTACAGAGATCTGACTTGACCTGACAGTGACACATGCTTTAGTTACATCCTTGTTAGATTTGTAATGTGCTTTACACTGGGCTTCCTTTGGAGAGTGCTCAGAAACTTCAGCAGGTCCAAAATGCTGCAGCCAGAATGTTAACTGAGGCTGGTTACAGGGATCACATAACCCCCACTGATACAGCAGCTAGATGTGCAATCTAGGGCCCACCTTCTCCAAAACCCAGCAAGCTTATTGTTAAGACAGTTACAAGGCTTTTTTTTTTCCTCTTGGATCCTCCCTTCACATTAACAAAATTGGGAAGAAATTAGCAATATCAGCTCCATTGCTGCTATAAATTGCACTTGGTCAGTTTTCTGGGTGTGTTGGGGAGAGAGGAGGCTTGAAATCCTGCAGATTCATAGCATCTTGACATGCCCCTGAATGTTTTGCGTTGCCCACTACTGGCAGTAGATTTTGTGACTATCCAGGGAAGGAGGGTGGATTCTTCAGTGGGGTTAATATCAAATGCTTCTGTTTACCAGAGGAGTAGGCCTCTTTCATAAAAAAATTATTGGAGAACTGCTGGATAGCTCAGTGGTTTAAGCATTTGGTTGGGATTTCAATTCCCCAGTATGCCTCTTTAACCTAGTCATGTCCAGGACCTGGACATGATGATCCATAGGGTCCCTTTCAGCTCCGAAGTTCTAAGGTATTATCATTATCAATCTTAAAACTGCAGGGACCCTACAGATCATCAAGTCTAGGCCCTGTCAAGGAGGCACAGTAGGGAATTAAATTCCCAGCCTTTGGCTCCACAGCCAGATACCTAAATTACTGAACAACTAACAAAGCAATGAAACTTTGTATGCAGCAGCTGAAATCCAGTAGTAAGTCACAACTAGTGTAGGCTCATTCAGTCAGTGAAGATTTGATGATTCAATTCCTCCCTAAGTTCCATTTATTCAATGGGCCTACTCAAAATTTACTACTGGATTTCACCTTTCATTTTATTAGTCAGTATCAGTAAAGCTAATTTAATGTTAATTCAGAAGGATCACTTTCCAATGAAATAGAAGGAAAGGTCTGCCTTAGATAGCAACTGTTCTGTACCATTAAGACATCAACTGAAAGTTGCCTGATTTATTACCTGTTTCACAGCTGTTTTTAAGAACTGCTGTATAGCTCAGTAGTTGGGAGTTCAATGCCCTACCGTACCCCCTTAACAGGGGCAGGACTAGATGATCCATAGGGCCTTACAGCTCTGCATTTCTAAGATCATGTTTGTGACACTACATATATGCACTTTTGCAAACTGCTCAGTTAAAAAAGTGACACTACATATATGCACTTTTGCAAACTGCTCAGTTAAAAAAATCTGTTTTGGGGGCAATTCAAAAGGAAAAAACAGTAAAGCATGTGGTGGGAAAATAATTAAAACAAGAATGGAAAACATCTGATATTTCAGATATCATTGGGCTGAAAATTGCACCATCTATCACTACTGTCTGTGGAAATCAAGTCCAACAACATCTAAGAATCACATGTCACCCACTCAGTCTTAACCCCAAACAGTTCAAAATGAAAGTCACGGGTTACATAACATGAAAGGGTAGGATATGTGCTACACAATGTCTTAGCATTCCTGTACATGACAGACATAACGGACAAAATCTAACTGCTAATCTCAAGTACAGCAAACCCATTGAAATAGCTGCAGAATTATAGATCAACAGTTCCATAAATCACTGGTATATTATAGCTGGGGCTAGCAATTTAATCCAAGCCTGTGCATCTGAAATGGTATATGTCTATAATCACTATATGAAGCTGCAAATGTATAACCCAATAAATCGCCCAGCAAATGAATCCACTTGGTCCACTAGGACTGGTCGCAGAGCGAAGGGCATGCTGGAGTTCTTGCAAAGGGGCTGCGCGTAGCAGGAAGCGAGCGCCTGGCCACACGGCTTCCTTCGGTGCCACCTCCAGCACCGGTGGCAAGAGGCTTTGCCACACCCAGCCAGCTGGCGTGGAATCACCAAGCGCCACTGCCACCCAATGGGTTCCTACAGAGGGAGCCTCGTGGCGCAGTGGTTAAACCGCTGTACTGCAGCCAAAACTGTGCTCACGACCTGGGGTTCAATCCCAGGTAGCGGCTCAAGGTTGACTCAGCCTTCTATCCTTCCGAGGTCGGTAAAATGAGTACCCAGCTTGCTGGGGGGGGCAATGTGTACCCTGCATAATTAACTTGTAAACCGCCCAGAGAGTGCTTGAAGCGCTATGGGGCGGTATATAAGCAGCACACTTTGCTTTTGCTTTGCTTTTACAGGGACGGAGCTTGCAATGGCAGTGTCATGGCGCCAAGAGGCTGAGCCTGACTAGTATGCTCCAGCCCCACCGCCACTACCACCTCAGCTGCAGCCAGGGAGTGAGTCCAATGGGCCAGTTACTTCTGGAAGAAAATTGCCAAGAAATCTTCATAGACATTATCTGTTGCATATCAAGTTGTGCCACTCAGAATGCAACAGATAAGAGCTATGGCAATTTCTTAACTTACAGCAATTAATCTCTAAAAGTTCTGCTATTTAACTGTACAACATGATTTCTGCCAATAATACTTGATTTACTCAAATCTGGGAATAACTGAACGAACATTCAGGTGACACCTAAACTTCTTATACATTAGTAAATGCCTGGGAATCATTACATAAACTTGTAGTTTTAAAACTGATAAATCACCTAACAAATAACTCTACTTGCACAGTAATAAGAAAAAAATAAATCTGTATTTAGCAAATATCTAGGATACTCTATTGCCGCCAACAGAACATGTTAATGACATTAACATTTGGTCATGAGTTCATGGAAATGCCTAGCAGTCTTAGTGTGACAGTGCTAGTCCTTTTCTCACAGTTTTATTGTCTAGGTGTGGACATTTATTGCTTCTAGACAAATGACATATACAGCAGCAATTTCAACCTAAACCTTTAATGAATTGAGAACATTATTGTGAAGTTTTCATCACTTCCCAGAGTCAAGTGTGGAATCACTCAATATTTGATAGCCAAATGTTTGTCATTTCTTCTCAGAAGATAAAGTCATCCTTAGCAAAAAGCTACCCTGGATATGAAGGCCATTTTGGCCTTTAATTTAAATAATTTTCCTCACCCTTATATATTGCAGTGCTATGTATAAGAGAAGGTTGGGAAAGTCACCAAGTGAATCAGAGAAGACAAGGTGTGGGAAAACTCATAACCAAGGGATAGGAAAGTCAGCTGTGGGGAGAAACTATGTGGGAGAATGGGGGAAAGGATATACAGTGTGTTTGTATGGTACATGAATGGCTTATATATTACACATATATGAACCGATGGACAAGTATGAGCAAGGGGTGTATGGGTCAAACTATACATGACAGAGAGTGCATCATTAGAAGAGTACAAGGCATCTGATTTTCAACGCATGAGCTTTTCACACCTCTCATGGTTCAGAAATCAGCATGCTTTGTATTGTGATTGGTCTTGAGGACATAAGGTTTCACTTGCAAGTCTGATTTCTCAGACAGAGTTTTTGCTGGAATCTCATCTCTAGAACACTAATCAGGTTTCAGTTTCTAATTATTTGTAACATGGAATTAAGTCCTAAGAGAGAAGTAATAGGTGAACCTTAAAATGGGTAAGGAAGTACAGTATATCTGTGTTGGGTGATCCTCAGAAGGAGGGTTGGTTTTGTTTGTAGGTTGTATAAGAGTGTTTTGTGTCAGGGTTTTTGCTACAAAAACTGGGCAAGATGTTCCTATTGGAGTGAAATAAAATTGGTGCAGTCAATTTTAGAATTCATTTAAAGGGGATCTGGGTAATTTAGTCTGTCTGTGAAATGCATGCTTCGTTCAAGCAGAAAACAGTCAGTTAAAAATGTATTTGCCTTTTAGATTCCACAATTTGCCTTTCTACGAACCTGAGGTCTTGTTGCACTAGTAAATGTTTTCATTACCAACATTTCTTGACAGTCACATTGTGACTTCCCACTAAGTTGTCATTTTTTCCATCATACTCAAAACATACTTTCTTAAAACCTGAAATGTGCTAGAGACCCAGAAAATTTGGGGACTACAACCCAAGCATCTTTGTGTTATGCAAAGATGTAACACTGATAGTTGTAAACAACTTCTTACCTGCTAGTCTACGGCAAGGACAAGTCTGTTCCTAGCAAATAGGAACACTTCTGCTGATTTGAAATATGAGTTGTTCCCTCTCCACTCCTCCTTTAACTTCAAGACAAATGATGCCTCCCAAACAGTTAGATTTGTTAGACTGTGGCCAGTTGTGCTGATGGACAAGATAAAAACTAAAATACAAACTAGAAGGAGATGAAATTTGAAAGGCACAAATGATGATGTTACCATTCAAATGTGTTTCAAAATTTATTTCTTCAATGGCACTTCAAAACACCAATCCTCAGTAGCATAAGGCAAATCAAATCACATTCTGTGCACCTTTTAGATTTCATCCATCCCTTTCTTCATTACACATGAATGTGTGGTCAAGCAGACAAACTATCTGGGTCCTACTGTACTTTTTAAAAGGGAGTTGAGTGTTATCCATGTGTTTGCAAGGCTTTAGAAATGTACACTTTGTACCTGTAAGTAAAAATAAATCCAGAAGTAAATCCCAAAAAAAATTTGAAGGAAAGGAGGCCAATCCTCCACAATTTTACAACTTTCAGGCCTCCAAGTATGCCCTCCACCCATCCTGAATCTCGGCAGTGGGGCTGGGAATGCCTGCCTCCCTTGTGAGGACGGAGGTCCATTTGGCACATCCTCCAGGGTACTCTCTTTTTGATTACTGTATTACCTCACACGGTCGTCCAAGGGTTCGAATTAAACTCTGCCAACAAGCAACAAACCAACCAGAAAACAGAGCCCAAGTCCTTTACGGCGGCGGGAGAGAGGGAAATCCCTCCTCTCGGCAGCGGCGGCGGACGAGAACCTCCGGCCACCAGGAGGAGGCAGCTCCGCCCCGCCAACAAACTTCTCCATTTAGCCCTTTTTTTGTCTCCGGCCGTGGACCGCCGAAGGGGTATGTGTGTGGAAACCCGCTTTACTAGTCGGTCCTGAAGAAAGACAAACCTACAGAAGTTCTCTCTCTCTCTTTGGTCGCACTTTCGGCTCCTCTTCCCTGGTGCCTACTCTGAGCACAACCAGCCCAGGGAGCAACGAACACGTCTGAAGAGCGTCCGGGGAGCGCCAGGTAATCGCCCTGCAGACTCTGCCCGTCTTTTCTCTCCCGTGCGCCCGCGTGTTTATCCCAAGCCTTGGCCAGCCTCGCCTGCCTCCCGCCTTATCGGGGAACCACACGGCATCCCCCCCCTCCCCGGCAGCGTGTCTCTCCTTTCAGAAGCCTTTGTCCCTCCGGTCAGTTTTTCCTCGTTTTACGTCCTTTAAAAAAAAACCCTCGTTATTTTCCCTTTCGTCTTCTACTCTCTGAGGTACCTCGCGCACGTGTACAGGAGAGATACCGTAACTGCCCAGAGCAGGAAGCCGCCCCGTCCCGGTTTCTGGAGCCGGCCCAACGAGTTTTGAGAATTAAATGAAAAAGAGAGAGCGCGCGCACCGAGGAAAAGGGCGCCCAATTGCACCCAAACGGGACGCCCCCAACTCCGCCTCCTTGCCGCCTTTTGAAACAGCCGCTCTTTGCGAGCTCGGTTGTGGGTCTTCCGTGTTGTGTGGAGGTGTGTCCACATCCTGTCACGGCGGCGCTCTCGAGCCCGTCTTCCGGCGAGCTGCAAGACGGAGAGTTCAGATGAAGTCGGGAGGGACCCGCGGGGTGTTGAGTTGCAGGTTCCCTTCAGCCCTGGCTCCCCAGCCAGCAGGGGAGGGAATAATGGAAATTAGTTGCAGCCCAAGAACATCTGTTTTCGTCCCTGATTTAGGGGGCTCCCCTGTTGAATTCCAGCCTGCTGCGGAACTCTGAAAGGCGCAAAAGCCAAAAGAGGCGTCTTGTGCCCTGAGGGATGGCCTCGTGACCTGAGATCTCATCTCCGAGATCTGTCCAAGCTTTTATAATGTACAAGAAGGCACAGGACTTGATTTGTATAATAAGTGTTGGGAAGTTGGTTGTCCTGAGTAAATGATGTATTTAAACTCCCCCAGGAGTAGTTGGGAGTCTGTTGCTTCTTAAGGAAATACAATATGGTTTGCAATTTTACTCTAAGGAAAACGTTATAGTCACTGCCGGTGATTGTGGATTCCCCTGTGTGTGACTGAACATCAGTAAATTTTGGTCTCTGAAATCAGACTCCGTTTAAAGGAGCTTGCTGAGGGATATATTTTCTTCAGTTGAGCTGTTGCTGCATGATTCATACAGATGGGCTGGAGCATGTTGCAGACTGTGGAGAATTCAACCTTGTGCATTCCTAATTCCGAGATCCAAAAACGGTTTTGGTTATCAATCTGTGTATCAATTATGGCAATTACATTGTTGACCATAATCTTGGTACTGGAATGGGCTGAAGATGTATATTAGGCAATGTCTCTGAAGTGTTTGAAATGTGAGAGGCCATGTGTGTGTGTGTTATGTGCCATCATGTCACACCTGTCTTATAGGTATCCTACAAGGATTTTCAATGTTAGTGAGATATTTATGGAGTGGTTTTACTAGAGCCATACACAGCCCAGTGAGATTCCATAGCCAAACAAACATTTGAACACAGATCTCCATCCTAGTCCATCACTCTTAGTCAACTACCCTTCACTGAGAAACCTCGGATCACATTACGTGAGAGTGCTGACAGAAACTGAACTGAAAGGATACCTTTTTGTCAATTTATGGCTAAGGAGAGCTTTGTGTTTAGTAATTTACAGTTATATTTAAGAATCAGAGTTTCGAATTCAGTACTTCCTGGCCTATGACCTTTTGTTTTTGTAAGCGGGAAGTGACTTATAGCAGCTTTTCTTTGGCTTGCAAAGTAAGTGAAGCAGGGTGAATTTGATTTAAATCAAATTGATTTGAATCACGATTTTAGTCACATTTTAAAAATTTTAATAGATTTTTAATGGTTTAAATAAAAATTACATTTAATTGTGAATTAAATTAATTTGATTTTTAAAAATCATTGATTTTTATACACCATGAAGGATTGGTTTTATATGTGCCATCTCACCAGTAAGCTTCTATGGGTGAGCAGGGATTCGAACCCTGAGTTGCAGTCCATTACAGTGGTGCCTCGCTTGACGAGGCTAATTTGTTCCATTCGAATTGCTATTAAGCGAAATCCTTGTCAAGCGAAACGACAAAGCCCATTGAAATACAGTGGGGTCTCTACTTAAGAACGTTCCTACTTAAGAACAATCCAACTTAAGAACAGCTCCATTTGCTAAATTTTGCTTCTACTTGAGAACAGAAATCCAAGATAAGAACAGGAAAAAAAAAACTTTCCTGCTCTTTTTTTAGGTCATCTTAGGTTTAAAAAAAAATCTCCCCCTAGTGGTAGAGTACGTATTAACCAGCTTTGCATTAGTTCCTATGGGAACTAATGCTTCAATGTACGAACGCACCTCTACATAACCAAAAAAAACAGCCAGAACGGATTAATTGGTTTTCAGTCCATTCCTATGGGAAATTTTGCTTCAACTTAAGAACGTTTCAACTTAAGAACACCATTCCAAAATGGATTAAGTTCTTAAGTAGAGGTTCCACTGTAGTTTCTATGGACGGAAAAGAGCAGATACGGATTAAATGGTTTTCAATGCATTCCTATGGGAAATGCAGATTCAACATAAGAACTTTTCAACTTGAGAACCACCTTCCAATACGGATTAAGTTCTTAAGTAGAGACCCCACTGTACATTGAAAACCGGTTCAATGTGTTCCAATGGGCGAAATACCTCAGCGTCCAGCGAAGATCCTCCATAGGGTGGTCATTTTATAGTGACTGTAATGCAAGTAATCTGTCCTAAAGCACAGCAGGGAGCCGTTTTGAAACCCGACGATCAGCTGTTTTTGAACGTCGTTAAGCGAAAAATCGGTTCCCAAAGCAGGGATTAAAAGCCCATTTAGTCATTGCAAAAAACTAATCGTCAAGTGATTTCCTCGTCTAACGAGGTAATCGTCAAGCGAGGCACCACTGTACTCTGTGCACTACAATACCCTGGGTATCCTGTGGTCTTTTTTGCAGCCTAACAATTTAGTAAGCCGTCTGTAAAATATTTTCCCAAATATCAGCAAGTGGTAATAGGACCTTTGCCATTAAACTGCAGAAGAAGGAATCTTGAGGTATCACAAAGATTTAAGATCTTAAGACTCAAAAAATGTAAACACTTGGAAGTATGTGCCACTGAGCCCAAGGGGGCTTCCTTCTGAATAAACATTATAAGGCAGTATGCTAAGAAACCTGTATCTCTTAGATTTTATTTATTTCCTTTAATTTTCTTTCTGTGCTGCCTCTCTAGCAAATACGAGACCCACTGTGAGTCACAAATTATTAAAATGCAAACCAGTTAAAACACAATAAGTGAATTATTACACTAAAACAATCACCCTGTTTCCCCGAAAATAAGACTTAACCTGAAAATAAACCCTAGTATGATTTTTTCAGGACGCTCGAAATATAAGCCCTACCCCAAAAATAAGCCCTAGTTAAGTGCAACCCTGCCCTCCACCATTGTGAAGCAACCAGAAGATGACATGACTATAAAGTAAAACATCCCCTAAAAATAAGCCCTAATGCGTTTTTTAGCCTTTTGTTTCTGATCATGGGGCATTCTTGGCAAAGATACTGGAGTGGCATTGCCAGTTCCTACTCCAGGTGGATTGCGTTTAGTCGGAACTCTCCAGTATGTCCTGTCCGTCTTGGGTGTCCCTGCACGGCATAGCCCATAGCTTTTCTGAGTTACTCAAGCCCCTTCGCCACGACAAGGCAGCAATCCATGAAGGGGTAAGGAGGTGAGGAGGAATTAAAGAACCTTGTAATGAGGGTGAAAGAAGAGAGTGCAAAAAATGGTCTGAAACTCAACATCAAAAAAACTAAGATCATGGCCACTAGTCCCATCACCTCCTGGGAAATAGAAGGAGAAGATATGGAGGCAGTGACAGATGTTATTTTCCTGGGCTCCATGATCACTGCAGATGGAGACAGCAGCCACGAAATTAAAAGACGCCTGCTTCTTGGGAGGAAAGCGATGACAAATCTTGACAGCATGTTAAAAAGCAGAGACATCACCTTGCCAACAAAAGTCCGAATAGTCAAAGCTATGGTTTTTCCTGTCGTGATGTATGGAAGTGAGAGCTGGACCATAAAGAAAGCAGACCGCCGACGAATTGATGCCTTTGAATTGTGGTGCTGGAGGAGACTCTTGAGAATCCCCTGGACTGCAAGGAGAACAAACCTATCAATTCTAAAGGAAATCAACCCTGAGTGCTCACTGGAAGGACAGATACTGAAGCTGAGGCTCCAGTACGTTGGCCATCTAATGAGAAGAAAAGACTCCCTGGAAAAGACCCTGATGTTGGGAAAGTGTGATGGCAAGAGGAGAAGGGGACGACCAAGGATGAGATGGCTGGACAGTGTCTGCGAAGCAACCAGCATGAATTTGACACAACTCCGGGAGGCAGTAGAAGATAGGAGGGCCTGGCGTGCTCTGGTCCATGGGGTCACGAAGAGTCGGACACGACTAAACGACTAAACGAAACAAAATGCGTTTTTTGGAGCAAATATTAATATAAGATCCTGTCTTGTTTTCAGGAAAACATGGTAAACCTACAGTAGTATTAAAATAACTAATTAAAATCACCTTAAAAGCAGTTTAAAATGTATAACACAGCACCCCAAATTAAAACTCTTCACCTCTCACCAGGGGAGGGCGTTCCATAATCTGATAGCAGACACAGAATCAGGTCCTCTCTCATGCCCACCAAATGTGCATGAGAAAACAGTGGAACAAGGGTCTCCTCTGAAGATTTATTAAAGATGCTGGAGCCTTATGGGATAAATGGTGGGAAAAAATAGTCATCATTCTGGCAACCCCATAAGGAATGCAGTAAAATAGTTTCAGTATCATTATGCTTACGTCAACTATGTTCAGGAACATATTAGCTATTGTATGTTTCTAAATCTCTAAAGCAGGAACTTCCAGCCATGAGGTATTGACAGTCACAACATGTGTTTGGAGCAAAAGACAAAGACAAATTGGTGAGACAGACAAACTTCTCAGATCTATAGTTTTCTGCTCCAAGTTTCTTCCTAGATATTTTCTGCACTTCCATTTCCCTCTGACCTCATTGTTTCCAAGTAAGCTGTATCCCATGAAAACTATTAAAGTTCCTCAAATGTTTATTGTTCTTGCACTAGCAAACTACTATGGATGTGCTTTCAGGTAGGCCACTTAACCTCAGTCATTTGTATACAAACTATTAGTGTTTCTGTATGAACATGCGTACATGTGTATCTTTCCATCATTTGGGGGGAAAAACAGCTTGGGAATGTGGGGAATAGTCATTTGGTTCTTTAGCTGCTCTTTTAATATTTTCAGGAAAACAGTCATGTAGAACTGGCTACATAATTTCTGTGCTGCCTCTCTAGCAAATACAAGACCTAAAGTGAGTCAGAAATTATTAAAATGCAAACCAGTTAAAACACAATTAATTAATAAGTGAATTATTACACTACAACTGATAGTTTGGCTAAGACCTGTGAATAGCAAGGAAGGGTGTACAGTCATACCTCGACTTAAGAACTTAATCTGTATTGGGACTGCGTTCTTAAGTCAAAACGTTCTTAAGTCGAAGCACCATTTCCCATAGGAATGCATTGAAAACCATTTAATCCGTATCTGCTGTTTTTCGTTCTTAAGTCAAGGCACTGTTCTTAAATTGAAGCATTAGTTCCCATAGGAACTAATGCAAAGCTGGTTAATCCGTATCTATCACTAGGGGGCGTTTTTTTTAAAATTTTCTTCTTCTTTTGACCTAAGGTGAACTTAGGTCAAAATAAGGGCAGGAAAGGTCTTTCTTTCTTTCTTTCTTTCTTTCTTTCTTTCTTTCTTTCTTTCTTTCTTTCTTTCTTTCTTGTTTTTGTTTTTTTTTTGTTTTGTTTTTTGTTTTGTTCTTAAGTCAAGGCTCCGTTCTCGAATCAAAGCAACTTTTTGCGAACGGAGCCATTCTTAACTCAAATCGTTCTTATGTAGGGACATTCTCAAGTTGAGGTACCACTGTATTTCATCCACTGTTGATAAATATATTATAAATATCTCGTTACAGGGATTCGGTTGTTAAGAAAAACAACTTCATAACTATAATGTAAACCTAGAAAGGTGTCAAACGGCAAGAATTGCAGAAGGGCAGGTGAAATACTGGAAACAGAAAGATAAAATGAGTGCATCTGGAGGAAACTGTGCAAGTCCCACCTCAGCAGAACCGCCTGCTGATTATTTCAAGGAACTGTGGTCCAAACTGAAGGAATGCCACGACAAAGAAGTAAAAGGTAATGCTGTGATTCTTGATCTGCATGTCTAGTGGTGTGTGGAACAATGCTAAATGAAATGTCCCTAAATTTGCAGGTTTGAGAGTTGCACATATTTTTTAAGAAAACAACTGCAGTGCCAACAAAATATTATACTAGTTGATTCATTTTAATAGTCCTTTCTGAGTTTTGAATCTGCTTGTATAGTTGGAGTTCAGCATATTAACACTGTATGTTTACCAAACAAATACAACATAATTAGCTCCTGATCACCTGATTTTATGCCTTGTGTATTCAGTAAACATGTGAGGAAAACATAAGTGATGGTGGATGGGTATAGATTGTAATTGCAGATTAATGTTATCTTATTTCAGTGTGTAGTTTTACAAATGGAACTTTATATATCAGTGTATTGGCAAGCAGATTAATTTTTTTCATGCTTTATCTGAATAAGTCTATCCAATGTTCTATTCGATGTTCTGTTGCTAGTTTTTTTAACCATGAAGTGTGTTAAGCAAGTTTATTATCTTATTGCAAAGAGGTGGTTAATCAGTAAACTAAAATATCTCTGCAGATGGTATGCAAGAAAAGAATAAGTGGATCACACATAAGCTTTATTGGCTATTGTTAATATATGAAATATAGAAATGTCAGGGAAACCACAAGAGAGTCCTGCAATGAATAAATACCATGATGAAACCAATCCCATAGCATAACCTTAAGCATTTTAATTTGAAGTGCATCTGGGTTTAGTCAGATTTATTCTTCTTTAGTAAGTGGGTTGAAATTGCAGCCCCAGTTACTTACCCATAATAAAGTTCCAGAACACGAGATGTGTGAAAGCTACAATAGAAGCAGTATCCAGGAGTCTTGTGCAACTGCAACTGTCCAGGAATGCCAATAATACTAACATACAATATCAGAAGCCAGTGGATGGGGAAATAGCCAACAGCACATTTTACTTATCTAGCTAGCCTATGCTGAGAAGCAGATACAGCTATGTAGTATATTACGAACTTTGTGTAATTATGCTGCTGCCTACTTTATAGCCACTGCTCAGTCTAATAGAAATACTGTGGGCAGTAGCAGTCAAGTTTGAGCATGCAGAAATGTGTAGCCCTATCTTCTGGAATAATTAAAGTACCTCTGTCTAACATATGCTATAGTGTGGCATAAACTGATGTTTGATTATGAGCATCCATGGATTATAGGTATCACCCCCTTTCTAGAAGCTAAGAAGGAATCATAGTATAAGATGGCAAGTTTAATGCATAGGCATTCGTTCTGGTTTCCACAATATGTGTTCTGTATTGAACTGGGAAGGCATCAGGAAGGAAACGCAGAAAATATTTTATATTCCATAGGCCATAAATTAAGTGTATTACATTTATTAGGTTTATCAGTACTGTGATGGTTTTAGATGAAAAGAACATAACCTTTGTACTTCTTGGCTCAGTTTGTTCCGCAGCTGACTTTTTATGGTGGGTGGTATGTCATCAGCAGGGCACATGCTGAGACATCAACAGTAGAGAATTTGGCAATCTTAGGAGTGTCTGTATTATGGAGCCACATAAGAGAAAACTGCTTTTTAACATAATAGGCTGTCTAGTGACTCTTGTAATGTTTAGCAGGAAAAAAAAGAAAACTCAACATTATTTTGGAATTTGAAAAATAAAATCTTGCTGGATAATTTTTGAAAAGACTTCCTGGATACATGTATACTTAGAAATAAATCCCATTGAATCAATTAGGTTTATTTCTAAATACGCGTAATTAAGATCAGCTTTGGGTGTGCCAGTATGATCTTGCCATAAGGCAGATTTTTTCATGCCTAAACCTTTGTGACTGTTTAACACAATGCTTGGTGAAGTTAGATCCTGTGTGATTACATCAAAGACATGCCTGAAGGATAGCTAATTTTTGCGAAAGGTGGGGAGTCTTCCTGTAGAATTGGGTACGGTAATATTTAAGACACATCAAATTCAGACTTGCCTGGACTTCACTTACTTCTGAAGTCTATAAATAAGAATTAAACCTGACTCATGGATGTTTAATTCCAAGTGTCAGCAAAATATATTTTATATGAGACTATAATCAAGGAAGTGAGTGCCTGATGCTTATGTCTAATTGTTGTGCTGTGTCTTTTTCTTGAGGATTCTCTACACAAACCCATACTTACACTAACAAAAAACGGAGAACCAATTTATGTGGTCTAATTTTTTCCCCAGTAATTTAACAGAGCATTGCTGGGGAAAACACAATCAAATAGAGAGTATACTGTGCTTGATGCTGGCCATCTTGACAAAATACAAGCTTTTGTATGTGAAAATGAGCACAGTTGTTTTCTGCTTTGGTTCATTTTTGTGTCTTAAATCAGACAATTCATTATTTTCTGTGAAGAAAACACTGATGGCCAAAATACTTCAGCAAAGTAAGTAACAACTAAAGTCGTACGATTTGAATCAAAGGGACTTACAGAGGAGGTGACTCATCAAATTCCTGTTGATTCAGTGGGCCTACTCTAATGCAACGTACTAGAAAGTGCAGTGAGATTTCACACAACAAACCAATTGCAATGCCAAATTCTGTGTGTTTTTTATCTATTTCCACTATAGGTAGAAGTAATTGAACAGCATGTGCTAACACATTGTTTGTGGATACAGTAATAAGAAATCTGTTTTATTTGCCTCTGACTCTAAACATAGTGCAAAGGCTTCTAAAGTAGAATTAATGGAAGGAGTCTAAATTCTTTCTGTGCAGCTCCTCCCCTTGGTGTTTTCTTTTTCAGTCCAACTTCCTCCACCCGACTCAAGAGACCAAAAACAAGCCAAACTGGTGGAGAAAAAGTACCTAGGGAACTCATTATGAAAGAGAATCAGTGGATGTGGCAGGGTGGATAATCCCCCTTCTCATCCTTCATTTTCCCCAGCAAATGTTCCCATCTTAGTGATGACCAGTAAACATAGCAATATCGAAAGCTATTGTATTCTTACTCAGATCGTTGGTACATCTAGCGGTGTAAGATTTCAGGCGCTTTCATTGTCCAATCTAGAAATACTGGCAGTTGAATCTGTGTAACGCATGCAAATCATGTGTTGTACTCTGAGCTACGACACCTCTCCTGTTTGGTGGAGCTAGCTAATGTCATCTGGATTGATCTAACAATAATTTCTAAGTTAATGTATTCGCGAAGGCTTTCACGGCCGGGATCTAATGGTTGTTGTGGGTTTTTTGGGCTCTTTGGCTGTGTTCTGAAGGTTGTTCTTCCTAACGTTTCGCCCAAAAAACCCACAACAACCAATTCCTAACTTAATTTATTTCAACCCACATTAAACTTGTGATTTTGATGAACTTAAAGAAATAGAGTAATAATAATTTTTGTTTTTACTATGCTTTTAATGTGTTTTGCTCGTGCTTGATTCTTATACGTATGCTTGAAAAGACACAACAGCAGTTGAAAGCAGTTCCTTTTAAACCAGTTCACCTCCATACACTCCACTTGGACTAATCTGATTTCACCAGAAATATCCCAAGTTTTGATGAGTTGGGGATCAAACTGTTTTATTGAAGGAGAATAGGGTGTGAAGGGTAAATATTCTAGACCTCTATAGAGAAGTAATGTTTTTGCAATATTTGTGTATGTAATGGTTTTGGCTTATATGCAACAAAGTGGATGCCAGAATACTAGTTTGATGCTTAAGAATTACTGCATGGAGATTTTAGAAATATTCTGGTGAGTTTAGTTCTTCTGATTTCAGATAAAGGTTTCATAACTGTTTCTTCAGTAGCTGAGGTGTCTTGTGTTACAGTACAAAATGCTGTTCCAGCCAGACTACCTGTTCTTACAGGAGCTTCATTGTTGTACAGTTTCATTCCTTCTGATGGGCGTGGAGAAGGATTAGAGGTCTTAATTCCAGATATCTAAGGGACTTGTCAAATAGCAGCCACATTTTAAGAAAATTTCTTCCTTGGCTGATCGGAATGATCAAGCATAATATGTTTGTGGTGTTGAGTGTTTGTGAGATAAGAGATATCTTTGTATTTCTCTTGTCTTCCCCAATTTTCTTTCGAAGTAGTTTTCATACACTTTCTATTTTGTCATTCTCTTCTAAATGTCCATAGCATTAATCTTTGACTATGACCAGTGTTTTCTAAAACAGAAGACTGAGCATCAATGCTAAAATAAAGATAAATTCATTTATTAAAAATATTAACCACCTTTCTGTCCCTTTGGCTACCTAAAACAAAACAATTATTAAAAAGCTTTTAAAAAAGGTTGAAAAGCTTTATAAATTAAAGGCCACATTATTACAATTTAGACTGACTTTTTGAATGGAATCATACTCACTTAAAAGAAATATGTATAATTTAGAGATGCTAGTGGATCAGTACGTCCCCTTCCACGTCCAGCTGTGTTTTTTTCTAACAAAGAGGAAACTCACTACTTCTTTGTATTTTCTGACAGTCTCTTTGCTAAAGTACAATAACTTTCTGTACAGGGCCGCTGTTGAAGGCAGTTTAAAAACTTTGGGTGATTTAGAATGTGTGGTAATCAGTGCTTTCTCTTCGGAGTACAGTATATAACTGCAACATTGCAAAAGGTTTACTTGCACCTTGAAAGATAAAGTTAATATGGGATAAAATTAACAGTCACAGAGAACAGAATTTTCAGTGGTGGCTCCCCTCTTGCAGAACGTTTTCATTCAGAGTATATTACTTACATTTACTTTTAGTAGAACAGTAAAGATCTTTCTGTGTAGGCAAACTTAAGTCTATGGGTAAAACTGAAGACTGTTCTGATTTTACCTGTTCTGTGTATATTGTGATCTTGTTTAACTTTGAAGAAAAATATATTGTACTTCTTTGGATTATCTTGTATTACTTTGCTGTTACTGGCTTTGAGAACTGAAGCAAATGAGGAACAAATTACTGTATAAATTCTGAAATACATTGTTAAAAATGTAATTCAACTCTAAATTTGTCCATAGTTAATTCTTTAGGAACCTCAGTTTCTATTTGGCCATATTAAAAATACTGTCCTTCATTTAATTGTCAAGCAAAGGGAATTTTTGAAGCAAAATCATTGATTTTTCTGTATTTCCTTCTTAGGATTACTCTTGAAGATATCCAAACTGAAAACTGAAAGGCGTAGGTAAGTATCCACTGATATGAAGGAAATCCTTGTTCAATTTGAAATCATGACATTTATTTCCACATTTTGAAATACATGCATATACATATATATACACACGTGTGTGTGTGTCTTCCCATTTATCATTCCTTCAAAATTTTCTAAATTGTAATGTTGTCATTTCATCTTCAATGTACTGTTACTCATTTCAGATTAAAATTTGTCGGTGAAACTTAGTTTACTTTGTCTTCACTGTATTGTATGTATCTGGTTGCTATAATGCCAATACAGTAGTAAAGTCTAGTTGAGTCAAGCTAATGGGAACTGGAATCTGGCAAAATTTGGAGATGTATATGTTCGCCACCTGTGTTGCATACAATGGCTAGTGCTCCAGTTAAAAATGTTTATTCTAGTACATCTCCATGTTGTATCTAGAGAATGATAAGTTTGCACATACTTTGTACAGAAGCCAGTCTGGATTCCAAAGATTAAGAATTATTAGTTTGATATGGAATGCACTCCAATCTACATAAATTGCAATTGCCACTTGCATTTTAGAATACTGTTTATGGCAGTATATTTTGTGTCAGAACGTACAGGGCTCGGCTATATATCATTTCTCATTGCTAAGGCTTGACTCCATAACAACTGAAGAATAAATTAACCTTCGTACTTTTGAACAGTAGAAGAGTATATTTTTCTGACCACAACATAAATAAAGGGAACTTCCAGTGTCTTGGAAGAAGAACAAATACAAGGTTTTGTACATCAGAATGTGGTTTTCCAGACAGAGTCCTGGTATCATCCCTTTCCCCAACTGAAGCAATATATTGTGAGCAATATAAGAGTCCTCAGAATCTTTTTCAAAGTGCAAGAATAGTTCAGAAGAGATTTCTATACAATATTTCTTGCTAAGTGTAGCAAATGTTATTTCTTGTTATGTGTCTACTATGTCTTTTCTCTCTCTGAAGCTCACAGTCCAAGCCTTAGACATGGAAGATGTGACTTACTGATGATCTACTATTATGACTTAATACATACCAACCTAAAGGATTCAATTATTATTTGCTGGAAGCATCCTACAAGTAATGCATTGTAGATACAATAATCTTCTTCAGGAATACTTGTTCTCCGTCACTCTTCTTGAATACCTGAGGTTTAATATTTCAGAGCTGATAACAAGCTCGACAATGGATCCCTTATGCTGCATCCTGGTTCAGTGCAGAAGCTAATGGCCTCCTAAATGCAGAGTCAGGAGAGGCCATTCATTAGGAAGGCTGTTTTCATAGCCAAGGAGTCAGCTGATTTTGTCAAGCGGTATCAGGATCCTCATAAATCGTCCTCTCTTTTTCTTCACTTTTAGCTCTATTCTTAGAATGTGAGTGCAGTCTTAGCCAACTGATCTTAATCAGGTTTCCTCATGATTAGTTGCAAATCTCCTGAGTTCAGTGAGATGTATTTCATAGTAAGTATCTTTAAGATTGCAGCATGCAGCCTGACCATGGGTAAATTTACTCACAGGTAAGGATGAACAGGACTTCTGCCTTGATTGATAATATTTTCACTGCTGCAGTGAAAAAAATATTTGAGCAGTTATAGTCTGGCACATTTGAAGGGAACTAGGTGGCAAAGGCTGAACTGGATGAAAGAATAATTTACCATTGTCCTATGTAAATTCCGATACCTCAAGCCAATCACAAAATATTTGCCATGTGTTGTGGTTTGTCACAAAGCTAGCAACCTTCATATTATTGCATTCTCAAGCCTGGGAGCAAAGACAAGTGGTTTATTGTGGAAGGGCTACTTCCATGTCAGGTAGGTCGCCACAGTAAACACATTTGTTACAATGTTAGGTGGCCATCCATCTTTGATCCTGGCAAGTCCCTGTACTTACCAGAACATGCTGAGACATAAATTGGCAGAAAATGCCATTTATAACCTTTATCTTATTATTCAGTATTTGTGGAACCCAGTTAGGTTGCAGTTCTGTGAACAACTGAGAGTAAGCCCCTACAAGAATTTCTTCCTGATCAATTCACACATATCATTGCTTTATAAAATACTGTCAGCATAAGACTGTTCGAAGGTGGGCTGGTAGCATCCCTTTACTGCCGCTGTGGGTGGTTTTCTTAACATCACCCACGGAATTCATAGCTAAGCTGGGAGCTCAAGCCCCTAAGTCACAGCAGCTTCGTAGCTATGCAAGGAGCTTATGCCTCTTAAGTTACAACAGCTTCAGAAGGAAATTGGGAAAATTAGTACACATTCAAAATCATTTGGGGTATCATATGGCTTTTCTAAGAGTATACACCTTGACATCCCAGCAGTTAAAAGGAGGTATTATATTAGATGTTGATACTGGCTCATGTCATTTCAGTATTCTCCCCTTTTTATAGTTATTTTTAGTAGATTTTTTTCTCCTGTTTGCAAATTTAAATTTAGCCATTGGCAGGAAAGTAATCTTGAACTGTTTGAGGAGATCATCAGCTGCAGAGAGGTAACTGGAATGCAGAAGTGGATTGTGTATTTCTTCCTTGCAGATGCTACAGTTGAACCCATGAGCAGATCAGTACCATGGTTAGAAAAACAAACTCTGTCTTCCAATCTTGTTATAATTTCCTTAATACCTCTCAGTCCACAGTGTGCCTAGAACAACATCTTCATTGTGTAATCCATTAAGGCTCTGTTCCTTACTATAGTTTGACTACCCATCTTTAAATTTCCATTCAAGTCTATTCCACTGCAAAATTCTTGCTTGACATACACACAATTATAAAAAGGATGTGTTGCATTATACTGCCATTTCATTCTTCCATGCAACATCAATAATTCTTCTCCCAGTGCATCAAATTTATGATACAGTATGGAAAACTGAGCTGCAACAGATGTGATATATCCTGTAGTACAGACAGTACATATTTTTATTAGTGGTTGTAGTACTTTGTTTCTTTGAAGACATTAATTTGACACAACTGTCAAAATAAGATAGTACAAATGTTTGTTCATGTGTATCTGTCAATGAATTTCTATTTACTTTTAGAGATGCAGAGAGGCTTGATGAGTATTACACAAAGAACCAGCAACTTAGAGAGCAACAGAAATCTTTGCATGACACAATTACAGTTTTAGAAGATCGGTAAGTAGCAGAATATAAAATGTAGTCATGGTTTTCATTTAACCTTAACCTGTTTTATTTAAAAAGGTGCTACAAACTAGACATGTGCTTTTTAATCCACTAGATAATTCAAGCTTGTGTTCTATTATTGCTGTTTTTCAATTATGATCTTAAATGTGTTTGATATATAATATGAGAAATTGACCATAGTTTGAAGAAAATTTATAATTCCTCTCAGTTCTTCTAGGGCAGTTTTTTTTTTACAGGACAGGGACATCTCTTGGAGCCTCTTATGAAATAAAGCTCTCTAGCAAATAAGAATTTGTTCAGAAGTTTCCATTTCTTCCAGATTATGTAGAAAAATGGATATGTGTTTAGCTCCTAGCAAGGTTTTTAAGACATGTATTTCTGGATCGCTTCAATTTTTTTGTTTCCCCAAGAACTAAAGGAAAGAAAGTGCAGTTCAAGCCATCACCAACCCAAAGAGTTAAATCTCTGATCTCAGTCCTCATAGTCCTCTTACAATGCCCACAATGACTTTGTTTATTGTAAATAACCCAGGAAAGAGAGAAGGTGTTCATTGACCCACTTTTTAACGAATCTCAGTTTCAAAGTGAGATTTCTGTTGGACATCTTTTTTTGGCAAATAACTCTAACAGGTTTTCCAAGATTTATGAGATATTTACGGAGTGTTTTTATTAGTGCACTCCCCCATGAGTTTTCATGGCTGAGTAGGGATTTGAAACATCCTGAGTCCTAACATGGCTACCTTTTTCAGATAGGTATATTCCGTAAATTGATCACCTGGAACAGTTTTCTTCTTCTGAAGGATAAAAAAAGATGTTAAAATGTTTGATTGGCATTGGCTTCGATATTAAAGACCACAGTTCTGCTTGTGTCTTTCATGTACTGAAAAGCAATCTGGATAATAAATACCATATAAAAAGAATTGTTATCATATATTTAAGATATAACCAATGTACTAAAATACAGGGATTGGGACTTGAGTTGCGGGACTTACTGTCAAATTGGACATTGATGACTCGACTTGGACTCAACTCAGGGTTGCTGCTGTTTTCAATGGTTTGGACTCAACTCTCAACTTGGAATCTACCCACCTCTTCCTTTTTCTCGGGGAAAGCTTGTTTTTCATAAGGACTTGGAGCTTGGGACTCAGGGCTTGGTATAAAAGACTCGGACTTTGGGCTTGGTACCAAAAATTTGGACTCAGATTTGGGACTTGAACCCAAAGACTTGCCAGCATCCCTGCTAAAACACCAGGCTACACCCCCAAAAGTCCCACTAGGCAAAATGAGACTTACCTATGAGTAAAATACATAGGATTGCTATGCTGGTTTGGCTTATATGTAACATCCTATCCAAAAGTGCTCTAACTTTTAAATTTTAGGTTTTAAATTTTTTCAGCAAATGTAATATGAACAACCCTGAAGATGCTGACCCGCTTGTTTCCCCTCCCCCTTAAAATGTAAGAAAACAAAGAAGCACACTGTAGTTACCAGCTTTGGAACAAACCAGGGTATTAAACTGTGCTTTAACATAATGATTAATTAGAGGCTTTCTTGGCTTAGTTGCAAGCAACACAAAGAAAGGTTCTGATATAAAGTGTCACTGCTACCACAAATGGCCTCCCACTGTAATATGGGGTTCCCATCATAATAGTTCTGCTGGTGCTTTCTCTTGAACATTGAGCATCTCTGGTTAAGCTCTCACATGCAAAGGCAGAAGGCAGCTCCTTGTTTGCCATCCTATTTGGTCTTCCAGAATCCCAGTTTCTGCATCGCTCTGCAGCTGTGCTTCTGATTAGCTAAGGTTTTAAAAAGTAGAAATGGCATGGACAAGGAAGGTTCTACCTTGTGTTTTCTCCTTAGTCATGCTGTTCTTGCTCATTGGAGTATAAGGACTGAACAGAGTGGGAATGTTTTACATTATTACTATCACAAGAATGGCAGGTGTTAATATCATTTACCCTAGCCCAGGAACCAAAGTAATGACTCATTTTGTGCAGAAGCCTTTTCAAATGGTGTGCAGCTACAAACTCTTAAGACATACAATGCAAGACCCATGAGATAAGGACCTCTGTGAAAAAACAATGTTTCCCTCCCACAAAAGATAATGTGCATCTTTTCATCCAGTAATGAAATTACAATTGTCTAAGAAGCATACTTTATTGTTTAGAGTTATTTCAACAGCCTTTTATAGAGTATTCTGTGTATGATTACTTAGAGGTAAGATCCATAAGTCCATAAATATTTTTCTCATAAATATCTCAGGATTTAAGTAGTAATATTTCTATGTGAAATGTTGTCATTTTGTATAAGCCCATCTATGGTGTTCTCTTATTTAAAATTTTTAAAATTTATTATACTGATCTAACAAATTATGACAAAAGCATCTTCTAATTTATCTAGGCTAAGAGCAGGGTTGTGTGATCGTTGTGCAGTAACTGAAGAGCACATGAAAAAGAAACAACAGGAATTTGAAAACATCCGGCAACAAAACCTTAAGCTAATTACTGAATTGAGTGAGTTTTAACTATTTGTTTGTTTGTTTGATTTATATCCCGCCCATCTGGTACAGTCTACCACTCTGAGTCATGCTATCATTTTTGTGACATCTGCAATATCCTTTGTTGGTATAGTTTCTCGGTAATGTTATTGATAGACCACCAGTTCTCCTAAGGAGGCTTAGACTAAAATCTTGTGCCCACTTAATGAGAGTAAACCAAACTGAACTTAATTTGGCTTATTGCAATGTAGACATGTATAACATTGTGCTGTTAGCCTCCTAAATTTTAAGCTGACTAATAAAATTCAGGAGCTGGGACAAGCGACGAGAGCTCACTCCGTCACTTGGATTCGATCTTACGACTGTTGGTCTTCTGACCTTGCAGCACAGAAGCTTCTGCGGTTTAACCCGCAACGCCACCACGTCCCTTAATAAAATGCTACTCACTTTCAAAATTATTAATTTATCATGACAAAATGTATGATGGGTTTTTTCTTTTGAAATGTCAGGAATTGCCACAAATGGAGAGGAAAGTTGAGTGAAATTGAACTGTTCTCTAATTTTTCCCCCTTAAGTTCAATTTTATGAATAGATTTTCCTCAAACATAAATGCTACATTCAGATACCACACCCAAACGTCATTTGTAAAGCTACACTATGCATTGTGTGCAATTCCAGCCTTTGTTGGCATATGAGCTTTCTACAAAATCAGACTATTAAACCATGGTTTGAAGTTGATTTGTAAATCACAATTGCGGTCTTTCATCGTTGCTCCACTATAGGAAGCAGTGGCGTACCCTAAAGACCAAAGTGAACTTATGAAAGTTAGTTCTCTAAACAGATGGAAAAATCAGTATGACCAGGAGATTTATGCATGACATTTCAGCAGCTTTTATTTCTATATCTGATGAAATATTCTCATGTTAAGGAGAAGAAACCTAGTAAATAATGTGTTACAGTTATGCATTATTTTACAATGAGCCTGTTCAGTATCATTATGTTATAAATTGCTTTGTAAAATATCCCTGTTGGTGACTGACTAGACTGCTTTGTTTAGAATGAAAGCTGAGGGATTTAGAGTGCAACTTCATGGAAGTTTATGACAGGTACCATATAATGGACTTGTTAAAAGGCTGAATGATGCCATAAAAAAGAACTAGTAATTGCCTTTTTCTTTTTTGATTTTTTTAAAATATATTTCAGTGAATGAAAGAAACAACTTACAGGATGAAAATAAAAAGATTTCTGAACAGCTTCAGAAAATGCAACAAAGGATAGAGTAAGTGTAGTTTTTCTCATTTAATAGGCATGATGAAGATGATGATAGCAACCAAATCTCTATACATTTGCTCTTTATATAGATTTTCTCATGACAAGTACAGTCTACTCAGTGGAACATGTGAAATCTCTTTTCCTGAGGGGGAAGAACGCTGCTAAACTTCAGATCCCAGAGAGGTTCTAAACAACAGTTTATGGAAAGCTTCTCTTACTCCCTATCAATCAGGGCAGGAATGTGGGGATTTCTTAGGACTTGCTGCTAAGTTTTTAAAATGTTTCTGCCTGTCTTCAAGTCCAAGCCAGTGTGGGAGACCTTCTTCAGCCCATTTTTTTCTGTGGCTTGGGAGTGGGGGAAGATACAGCAGAGGGAATGGCCACTGGCCACTACAAATTAGACTCAAATGATAAGCCAAAGCAAAACTTGCAGAACTTTCATGATAGTGTAATGAAGCTGGGAAATGATTGTAGTATCACTTCTAGGATCATCTCTCAGCCTTCACATTATTTGTCTCCACTTGAGACATCATAATCATCCACTGTGGCTCTCATCCTACCATCAATTGTCACTTCTACCTCAGCATTCTCTTGCCACTTCTACCAATCTCAGTCACTATACTCCTCTTAAATCCTTGCAAATAATTCCCTGTTTCTTGAGTTGGAATGACAAAATATTTGCCTTTTTCCAGCGTTTCTGCTATTTTCTTCCTGATTTTTCTCTTATTTGCCCCAGTACATTATGGCTACTCTCTTTTGCTTTCTTTACAGTGGACCCTCTACTTACAGAATTAATCCGTATTGGAAAGGTGGCTGCAGGTCAAAAAGTCTGTAGGTCGAAGCTCCATTGACCTACAATGCGTTGAACACCGATTAATCCGTAACCGTCCGTTTTTGTTCCGTTTTGGTTCCATTTTGGTTATTTTCTGGTCTGTAGGTCAATTCTCCGGCTGCAAGTTGAACCTAAATTTTGCGGCCAGAGAAGTCTGTTACTCAAAAAGTCTGTAAGTTGAGCCGTCTGTAAGTCGAGGGTCCACTGTATTTAATTGTGGCCATGCTTTTCCACACACCCCTTCCCCCTGAAGCCTCTGCAGCTCCTTTAGTTCCTTCTTAGTCTCTGTCTTCCTACCTTGCAGCTTTCCTTCTTCCTCCATCAGAAGGAGTAAACAAATGAGGCAATAGGTGCCAAGCTCTCCTTGATCCTATGAGACAAAAAAGTGCAGAAAGGTGGGGGACGGTATAAAGATTTCATGTTTGTTTTGTTTGTTTTTCTTAGAGAGCAGGAGCAATATATGGAAGAATGTATTCCAGATTCACCAGTTCAGTCACTTTCAACAGCTAATCGAATGCGCCGAAAACGAGAGAATAGGCATGTCAGATACACAGAACAAAGGTGTACAGATTTGGAACAGACAGGAAGACTTGATGGTATGCTTCCTCTTTCCCCCTAAAAATACTTGAAAATAATTACAATGTCAAAAATGATAGAAAATTGTCAATAATTTCTTAATACTCTTTTCTTTCTTCTTAGAAAAGCTGCTGTTGTTTTTTTTAACTCACTTTGTCAGTGCTAGAAAATTTACAATTTTAAATGCCTTAATTTAAAAAAAAACAATGGCCAAGTTGTATTTCTAAGTGCCTGGCATGAAAAAGATACATATTACAGGAAAAATGTGTGCCAAGGTTCTCTTCTCATAGGATACAGATTAGAATTTCCTTGTCTGACTCATACTACCATCTAATGGACAATATGAAGATTTCAATCTTACTGTACATAAATGTATACCTACATGTGAATAAAGCTGAATTAAGATTTTTAGAATACAGTTTATACATTAATATTACAATAATTTCAATATATCTTTGACCATGTATAGTGACAGTACAGCTGCTGCTTTAAAAATTATTTTAACATCAGTCTAAAGCATGAAGTGTCACTTTAAGAAAAACTATTTTTAGAAATACAAATTCTTTTTTTTCAATCTTGTATGTACTCACACATCTGCACTGTTCAATGACAGAAAGTTCAACTAAATAACATAAGATACTAACTGAAAAGCAGTTATGTTTTTAAACCTATAAGGGTTGAAGAGGACACAATGGGCGTGATCCATCTTTCCTGACACTGGAGCATCATAGCTTGATGGAGCTTTCTTTCTTTTTCCCTACCCCTCTGTTAAGAGGGTGCCTGAGTAACAACAGGAGATGCATACATACTTCCTGTTGTAACTGTCCTGCTCCCTTCACTGAGGATTCAAGTGACTCATCCCTTATTTTACTTCACTGTCATAGACAGGTTATTTCTCCTTGAAGGAGAAGGAACCAGCCAGGTTATGAGCTAAGTAATGTAGAGCTGCATACTAATACCATGATTGGACTGAACATAGCAGAAATATTGAGCTGCATCCCCATCTATCCAGTGGCTTGAAGAGAAAAAGGAAGAGGGTTCCATGGAGCCCTGTTCCAATCTCCTTCCACAAATGTATGGGTGTGTGTGATTCTGTCCTGTTCATTAATTATTTCCCCTTCACTGCTTATCATTTCCATTGTCTTGTCATACTATGTGAAATATATTGATATAGGTCAGGCTGTTTTAGTTGCTTGAAATCAGAAGGCAGTATATTAGAAAGTTTTTTCAGAGACTTTTGGGCAACAGTTGCTACACTAATATTTTCATCTCTCAGACCACCAGGTTTTTGTGGCTGTTATTAATCCTCTGGTTTACTAGGGATCCTCAAAGATTCTGTTCTACCCAGGGTAGGATACCAAAAAAAGAGTACAGCGGGATCTCGGTTTACGAAAGCCTCAGTTTATATAATTGTCTGTTTACGAACTGAAATCCATAGAAAATAATGTTCCGGTTTATGTTCTTTTTCTCTCTTTTTTTCCCCTCTGTACAAAGGGGTTTCCCCAGGATGCATTGTGCCTGGAGGTTTCTAGCACCTCCCCCGTTCCTAGCACAATCGCCATACCGGTTTACGAAATTTACGCATTACATAATGTCCCGAAGGACTCGTTAATTTCGTAAACCGAGGTATCCCTGTACATTGCAACTTTCACAAATATAGCTACATCAACCCTACGAAGAATGAACTTTAAATTCTGTACTGAACAAATCAGCATATCAGGCAAAAACAAAAGAAAAAATTAAAAAAGACAAAAACGTTGTGTCACTTTAAAGATTAGATGAAAGATGCTATTGTTTTTTTCTCTCTCTTTTTCTTTTCTTTTTTGCCGATATGCCTGATATGCTAATGCAGACTAACATGTCTACCTGAATAAATTAGGAAGCTTGGAATTGGTATAGACAGTCAGTAAAAATAATTATATGTCATGAAGCAAGATCAACAGCAATAACAATGTTTCAGGAGGCCAAAATTGCTCCTTAAAGCATCTAAGTCATTCCCTTTGATACAGATACACTGCATGATTCAGACACTGAACAATATGGCCCTGAAAAAGAATCATTGAATTGGTTTACTAGGGTGACATCTCATGGATGAAGTAGAAAAATAATAATCATAAAATTTGTGAACTCCCTTAGATCCCTGAACAAGAGAAAGGTGGTGTAGAAATTAAATAAAGAAATATAAAGAAAATGTCAGATAAAGGAACCAAAAAGAAATGGTGGGTGAGGAGTGCTAATTACCTTTTGATTCTAGCTTTTCAAAGTATTTGTATGATTTGTAATTATCCATTACTTTGTATTTTCTTAAATCAATACGAATTAATTTTAAAAATGTAAAGTAACCTTTACACATTTAGAAAAAAAAACTAGGTTGGATGCACTGATTCTGTGCTTCTGTCTGGGTGAGATTTGAAGCAATGACAGAACCTTGCACTTCCACATTTTTCAAATGCACAAGAAATAGTTGAAATCAAGCAACATAGGGGAAAATATACATTCCTTTGGATTGCATCATTAGATACTCAACAAGTATAAATCAAGGTGTGTGCCATCACCAAAACAACTACTCCAAACCCCTTCACTAAATTTGAGATTGCTGTTTATTTACAAAGTAATTAACTCCTTTCTTTGAAATATCACTTTTGTCAAACCAGCTGAACAGATAGTGTTCGCTTTCCATTGCCACCTAAACACTACCACAACTGATGAACAAGGTTCAATATTACAGGCTGTCAAATTTTTATCAAGCAGCAAACATTCTTTTTCTTTTATTTCATTCTTTTTTTATAGTTTGAACTCATTTAGTCTCATATATGTGTGTGTGTGTGTGTGTGTCTGCATGGACAAGAAGAGCATACATTAGAGTTTACAGCTTCTTCACAGAAATAGACATCTCAGCTCTTCGTTTCTCTAAAACCAACTCAAACACAGTGGCTCTCTCTTACAGATACTTTCCTGATAAGTGAAACAGCATCCCTACAGCCAGGCAGCATAGCAGCCAATCAGTACACAGTTCTATCCACATATGCTCTATCCCTCTTCCCAACTTTTCAGCAGACTCTCCTGGCACACATGCAATCTACTACTGCCTATTAAAAACACAGTCACTCTCTTTCCCATCCCAAGACATACATGTATACAGATATCTATACAATATTGAATTGCCACCATGACTTGTGTTTAAATATTATGCCTAGGCATTAAAACTCACTGTAATCATTATTTCTGGCTTGCTAGAGCTTGGGAAGATCCCATTGTCATCTACACAACAAGAAGTCTGTTGTGGAGAAGATGTATTGGTGGCAGATACCTGTGATCCACAGCTTTCTCCAGTATCAAGCAGATATAGTGAGTCTGAAAATTATATATTGATTTCAGTAACAGAAAGGAGCATTTGAAGTTGTGCTTAGAACTGTACTTAGAAATACATCTTTTGAGTAGCTTTTCACCCTGCTCTTCAGAGAAAAAAAACAATATTACTGAATTACTCTGTTACTGAATAATTACTTCTGTATTGATAGAAGGGTCCCCAAGGTAATTTCTGTGCATGTTAAATGTCCTTAGCTAATGACATCTTCTGAATTTTTAACAGTGTTTCAGCTGTGAAATATGGCATGTAGTTTTTATACATAACCTCTCAGTGTTTCTTTTTACAAAGGTATCAATCTTACATCATCATATATTTAAAATCAAGTAGGCAGTCCAAAACCGTTTATTAACCCTCTTCAACTGTTACTTCTGAATGCTTGAAAAGGGCCTCAGAAACATGCCGGTCTATCTCTGTCTATGGTGTGGTGACTCTGCACATCAACAATCAAAGAATTTCTTCCCCCATTTTGGAAGTCATATACACAATGTCATTGTCCCTGTTGGATGCTGCCAGTCATAGTTCAGCTTGGGGGCAGTGCTGGTGTGTGCAGAGCCAGGACTAGTCCCACAGGGTTCTAGGAGCCCCTTCATGCATTCAGCTGTTCATTTCTAAAGACATGAACAGCATTGAGACAAGTACAATATACTACATATATTTCATGAACCATGGCAACCTACAGTACTGCAAAATCAAAATCTGGATGCTTTTTTTAACCTTTATGAGGCTTCACAGCTCAGAAGCAGTATATGTAGAGCAGTGGTTCCCAGCTTTGGGTAACCCAGGTGTTCTTGGACACCCTAGGCAGCACAGCTGATGGTGAAGGCTCCTGGGAGTTACAGTCCAAGAATGCCTGTGTTACCCAAAGTTGGGAGCTACTGGTCTAGAGGAAAATGAATATCTTCATATCTTTTGAGGTCTTTGGAGGACATTCCCCAGCTGCCCTGCCAACTGAAGTGTGTCACTGTGATGGCGCCTTGGCTGTGGAAGGCTTTTCCACAGAGACATGCTCAGTGTCATTTTGGCACCAGGCATGTTTACATGTTTATTTTCAACTTCTACTGTTGTTTTCATTTTTATTACATTATATTGTTTCTTTGTGCAAGCTCCTATGAAGGTCTGTCAATACAGTTAATAAATAATAAAATAGACCTGAAGCATTATCTTTGATCAAATGTGTTCTGCATAAATGTGTGTAACTGAACCATGTGTATTTGTGTACATGCACAAATGGGTATGCAAACACAATATCCTGCCTTTTTATCAAGAATTCAGTAAAGTTATTTCACAAATAATTAATCTCAAAAGGAAAACACTATTCCATTCATAGTTCTCAATTGATGTATAGTTTTTAGGATTAAATCAGTCTGTAGACTCTACTAACAAGAGTAGAATAAGTTGCATCGTGTGTAGTAAAATTTGCTGCTTTCTTTTTTCCATAGGTACAGCTGAAAAAGTGACAGGAGGGCATCCTGATAAAACAGTTTTTAACTTGGCTGCAGTTGTTGCAGAAACACTTGGGTTTGATGAACCTGTGAGTATAGTTTTATATGATCTGTCCCAAGTCTAATTTGAGAGATTAAGGCCAGAGTCCTGTTGGGGAAAAAGGTGTGTGCCGTGGTAAACAACTTAGTGGTTTCCCTGATTGCCAAGGGCGTCTGTTATATGACAGATATTTCACAACCAGTACTCATGCAACAGATACCCCAGCATAAGAGATAAATGCTTGTATGATTGCCATTGCAAATGCATTTTTGCCCAACAGGATTCTGGCCTAAGCCTCATCGGAAAAGGTAATTTTTTCACTAAATGATTCAGCAAAAAATAGGGATGGGGCTGTTGGAAAAGCAAACTTCCATTCTCCCCAGGCTGCAATATGGGACTGGGAGCAGTCAAATAGGCAGGAGGCAAAGCACCTGTCTTACCTCCATGCTGTTTTCAACACTGCTACTTTGCAACCTTAGAAAAGTATCTTGCTGCACCATGAGAGTCATGAGGATTTCCTGGGACTCTCAAAGGTACATGGGGAAACAAGCTCCAATGGAGGCTGCCTTCATAAAGAGTGCATGGAGTCAGCGTGTGTTGGAACTCATTCCCCTATGTATCAGGGAGGCTTTAAAGGATTCCAAAGCAGCAGCACAGGATTGGCATGGAGGTAAGAGGGCTGCTCTACCTCTTGCTGGTTTCATGGCTCCTGGTCCCTTAAAGATGGTTGTGGGTGAATTATAGGACTGGGCATTCTTTTTTTCTGAAAGTCACATCCCTGATAAAAAGCTATCACACATAAAAGCAATCAGCTCAAAAGCAATCAGTTACGTATAATGTATAAATGCAATCGCTTGCTAATCTGAATTGCCATCTAACTACATCATCTTAAAATTTTATATTCACCTTGTCATTTTTCACTGTTGAATAATATATATTTATTGCTGTATTTGTGTAGTAGTCACACCTTAAGAAAATCTGAAGGATTTTTTTTTTTTTTGCTATAATCCGTTGAAAAGCAATGCTAGAAGGTGGGGTGAAAATATGGCCATCCAAACATGACAGTGGCTAAACCAGAGATTAAAAATTCCTGCTTTGATTTCAGATTGTGCACAACATTGTCTCATTGCACGTGTGTAGTGAAGAGCCTGGAATTGAAGTGGGAACTCTTTAATTAGCAGTAATCATTGCACTGGCGCAGCCATGCAATAGAATACTAGACTCTTATCTTTCTGCAGTACCAGAAATGTTTATTTGTTGATAATATGTAACTATAAATTCATTGCAAGGATATTACTGAAATGGGATCCCTTGCTTTAGAATTTAGTTGGCTTCTTTATTAAGGGTGCCCTCAGTCGGAGTATGAATGTCCAATCACAACAGTCCAAGGTGCTGCACTCACATCAGCAGCGCCTGCAGTCATATTATTTCTAAGATGGGGAGCGACATGAACAATTTGATGCTGAACTTATGCATTTATCTTTGAGGATTGTATGCATGCAAATTCAGCTTTCCCTTCCAAACTGACTGGAGATATTTTTAAAAACAGCTCCATGTACTTGTATTTGAGTGAAGAAATGTATTTGGGGCTTATTAAAAACGTGTTGTAAAAATATTTCAACTGTTTGTCAAATTATATTGATCCATAGGGGCCTCAGAACAAACCACAAGGAGTCTCCAGAAAACAAATGGTGGGTCTTGGCTGCCCTAAGCATAATAATGACAACCAGGGGTAAGTTTTAGATTTTTTTAAAAACCTTGGAATTGTCAATTCTGAACAAATAAATTCACCTATACCTTGAGGCTTTGAAATGTGATCTTTAATAATACAGTGGTGCCTCGCTGGACGATGATAATCTGTTCCACTGAAATCACTGTTTAGCAAAATCATTGTCTAGCGAAAAGCATTTCCCCATTGGAATGCATTGAAACCTGTTTAATGTGTTCCAATGGGGAAGAATCGTTGTTGTCTAGCGAAGATCAGACATAGGAAAGCTGCTTTGCGAACCGCCGATCAGCTGTTTAAATTGCTGTCTTGTGAAGCTTAGGCCCCGAAAACACCTGTTTTGTGAGCGCAGAGGAAGCTGTCAAAATCGTTGTTTGCTAAGCTGGGAACAAACATTGTCCAGCGAAATTCCCCCATAGGAATCACTGTTTTGCGAATCGCTATAGCGATCGCAAAAAGTCAATGTCTAGCGAAAAAACTCATGTGGGGTAACTGTCTAGCGAGGCACCACTGTAATAATAATAATTTATTGTGGTCAATGACCAGGGAGAATACGTTGAGGCTATCTTTGAAAGCTTCTCAAGTGCCCAAGTTAGCAATGATAAAGTGAGTGTATGCCAAGAAAAACCTCTCTCATATATATGTAATGGCTTCTTAATTAAGATTTGTTGTAGAATTTGTGGCTTTTGTTGTCTTGTTTTTTTAATTCACTTCACCATGTATTTCTTGATATTTCTGTGCAATAATATGTATTTTTAAAACTTATGTATATTCCAAATATATTATTTTTACTGTTATCTTTGCAAGGTATCTGTTATGATGAAGCAACGTAGGAATGCTGTAAAAATAAATGATATTAAAATGCTTGTATATGATGATGAATAAACTTGCACAGAATAATTTCTTTCAGTTTTGCAGAAACTATTGTCCTACTAAAGTAATATGGAACACTCACTAATCAGGAAATAGCTTATTTAGAAATTCAGATATTATAAAAGAAAATCAGATACATTCACAGTTCTAAAAATAATAATGTATCTCAGAAGTAAAATCAAGGGATTGAATTAATTTTGCCTACTATACTATTTTGCGTTTTCTGAAGATGTCAGTGTAAGTACAGTGATACCCCATTTAGTGCTCAGAATGCACTGAAAAAGAGAGGGCTAACTTGGGTGATTTTAACATTGTGCCTTATGCCTGAAGTACCAGAGGCCGAGCCTACCTCTGGCATGGAGCAGAGAGACAGGGTCTCAGGTCCCCCAAAGGTCTGGTCTAACTCCTTTAGATAGATTGGGTCCCCGTTGAGCGCCACAAAATGAATGCCCAAGTACACGTGCTGTAACAAATCATCACTAATCAAGGCCGTACTGTGCAATGTATTACTGTATAGACAAAAGTTAAAACACAATGACATCTTCTGCTAAAAGTTCAGAAACCCTGAACAAGTTAACAAATGGCGAACAAAGTTCTTTCGTATTAGTTCTTACCTCTGTTGGCCAACACACTACACTTCCTTTCCTTATCAAGAGTTGTAGGGGAAAGTATGTCCTCCTTTGCTTATTCTGAAGTTCTGAATTCATCAGTTTCAGATAAGGTTATTGCTTCATGTTTGATTTCCTGCTTGCTCAGGAAAATTAGTTTTTTTTTCACAAGACTGTTGGTTTGGGGGGGGGGGTTGTAGCCTTTACCAACCATAGAAAAAAATGTTAAATCTTTAAACTGTGCTCAGATTTTCAGAGCCATCTGCAAACAATTCTCCACCTCCAGACTGGGATTCTGAAGAACTATCTCCTGTTTTTGGGATGTCCGCTGCAATGAAGAAGAACCTGGGCCTGACTGCAAGTTTTTCCCCTTCTGTGTTAGCAACAGGACGTAAGTCAAGTCTGTAAATCTGCCCAATCAACATTTTTTTTCCTTTTCTAGGTCTGAGAAAGTGAGACGTTGCTTTCATTGCACCACTTAAGCTTTTGGCTAAAATAGCTTCTGTTACCAGCCAGGCTCCAACTAGTAGACAAGAGATTCTGAAACAAAATGCAGATGAGCCTATAATGTGTGTCACCAACACACATTTAGACTAAGCTGAGACAGCTAGGAGTGTCATCCTTCTTCCATCCCCAAATCTAGTAGGAAGCGTATATACTAAAAAAAGAAGTGGGATGTGAAAAGTGGGCATGTTTCTAGCTGTGAAAAAGAAAATACTTCCCCTGCCCCATGCTAATATTTCTCCTGCTGTCAATAGAAATAATACAGTTGATAAGTCTTTAGATCTCTCTAATAGCTTTTCTGGTTTTCACTGTTAAGAAAAAAGCCACGTAAGTGCTGAGAGCTCCAAAGCCCGGCTGAGGCAAATGACACTCCATGATGTGGTTCAACCGCATGTGAAAGAGTCTTCCTGTAAAATCATCAATGGTAACTGCTTAATGAGCAAAGATTCACAAGAGGATCACCATGTGCAGGAGGCAGTCCTGAAATCTTTCAGCAAATCATCCCCAAAGGAAGAACTTGCACTTCCAATAAAGGAGGAAATTGCTGCCTTTTGCAATCCACCTTTGCCAAAGGATGCCCTGGAATCAGGCACCTCTAATGCTGTGAAGGTAAGTTTAAGACCATTATTCTTGCATAAATACATATCTCTGCACCAAGGAGGGATCGAGTTTCTTTTGTTCCTTTGCCAAATTGAAGTACATTTTCCTGTAGAAAAACCACACAACTTTTGTAAAGAGCAATTTTCTCCTGCTTATTTGTGCATCTAGAATGGAGGTAAAGAGAAAGGTGAACAAACAAAGACTGGAAAATCTCTGGAAGTTAGTATAGAGATTGTGTTCTCGAAGGCTTTCACAGCCAGGAACCAATGGTTGTTGTGGGTTTTTCTAGCTGTTTGGCCATGTTCTGGAGGTTTTTTCTTCCTATAGAGCTTGTTTGAATCCTAATTGTGTTGATAGGTCACAGATGACCATGAACCAAAGAGTAAGAGACTGAGACCGGGACTTGGAGTAGGTGAGCCAGCATCTGTACTTCAGCCAAATCCTTGCCGATTGAAAAAAGACACACTTCACAACAAGCAAGGTATTTTGACTTGTTATGTTATGGAAAGAGGAGAATGTCAGACTGTTTCCTGTTTTAATATTTTATTGTAGAATCATAGAATATTTGAGTAGGAAGGGGCCTACAAGGCCATTGAGTCCAATCCCCTGCTCAAGGCAGGAATCTAAATCAAAGCAGATCAGACAGATGGTTGTCCACATATCTCTTGAATGCTTCCAGTATTGGAGTGTTTACAGCCTCCCAAGGTAATTGGTTCCATTGTCATACTGCTCTAACAGTTAAGAAAATTTCCTGATATCTAAACATACTCCCAATTATATGAGTCAATGTTAGACTATGCTACCTTTTCATGCACCATGGGGTAAACTTGTAATTTACTTCTTTCTTAATCTCTTTTACATTTTGCCATGTTTATGATGTGTGCAGTAGTGGCTGTCATTTGTATTGCTTTCTGTTTGCTTATATAAGTAGTAGACAACCTCAGCAAGTCTAGATCCCACCCCATTGCATCCCTACCACTATGTCATTGTTTAAAGAAGAATGCCCAGTTTTCCATCAAAATTCAGGAGCCCAGTTTTCATCCTAAATTTAGCAGCACTTTTCGAGATGGCTGGGGACCACAGAAACAAGCTTGGGAGCTGTGTGTCCTAAGACAGACAAAGAGGATAGGGATAAAAATAATTATGTGATTTTTAGAACATCTGTTACTTTTACACCTTCTCTTCTTTTGAAGATAAAACAACTTTGGAAAGCGTGCAGTGGAGTATAGATCCGGGAGCTGACCTTTCCCAATACAAAATGGATGTTACCCTAATAGACACAAAAGTAAGCAATCTTGAAGAGAGGACTAAAAGAACAAACTGCGTTGTGTTATGGTTTTTTGCTCTGTGAAGCTTGGCTTAAAGTAGAATAATGTTGCCTTTCTTTAATTAAAAATTAAATTTGGTAAGAATGACTAAAATTAAAATTAATTGCTAATTGTGCAATTATTTAGATCCAGTTCAAGCATTTGATTTCTGGTTTTTGTTAATAGTAAGCTGGGGGATGTCTGTTTGAGAGTGTTTCTTTGCCCATAGAAAAATAATCTGTTAGGGAAAATTTCTCTATCTTGTTTTTTATTCAGGAAAGTTACCCTGTAGGAGTCTTACTAAGAGTGTTATAATTAATTGAACCATAATGGGCTTGCTGGGTTTTAAAAAGTTTTTTCTTGAGTTATGGAATGGTTGCCTTCCTCAAATGTAACAGTTTATTTGCTGACATTCACCTGAATTTATGCATCTGCTAATGACATTTATGGGATAGATTTTTGACTGTGTGGAAGTTTACAGAGTCCTCACTTGGACAAATATTTGAAGAATATATTCCTTGTGGTAGTCTGCTGCTAGTAATGTAGTATTCATATTGTTCAAACAAAATCCAAACAGGTTTTACTTCAGGTCTCAAACAGCAAATTTTAGCATATCTATCTTGCTAAATAGTACCCTTGAAAAAAGTACGGTTAGGCCTACTGCATGGGGGGATGCTTTAAAGCTTTTGTATAGACTTCAGGTAGGCAATAGTAGTCTCTGAATTGGAAATATATTCTATAAATATGAATTAAAAATGTAACCACAAAGCTATGGCAGATTTGTAGGGTCTTTTCTTTAAGACACTTTTATTTTATATGAAGAAATTAAATACAAATGGCTAGGAATCCTCTTTTTAATGACATTTAAATTAAAGAAATTACATAGTTGTTTTCAATCTTTTAAACGTTTGGGTACTATAATAGTTTTATAACTATGTTGTACAAAAGGAAGGCACCCAAGCCAGAACTGGAGTAGAGACCATGGATATGGACTACACGTATGTCAGTGATAGTATATTGTTAAGAAAGAAGAATCAAGAACAGGAGAAAGCAAGCAGTCCAAGTAAGTTAGGTTTTTAAAATATAATTTGAATAGTAAAAGTAAATGACAGAATATGATACTAGCATATCACTTTGCTAGTGTATGCTGTTGTGTTATCTTAACTATAATAGGCTATAGGGATGTGCCACTCTTTTTTCTTTTTTAACTCTGAATCAGAATCTTTCATTCTGGGTGTTCCACCTGACAGACCCACTAAGTCGAGTGGGGTATAAGCGTCAGTAAGAAATAAATAAATACACCTAAATTGTGCTCACCTGGAAGGAGGACGGGTTGAAAACTTCATCGCCTAAGACAGGCCAAGCTCTGCTCTAGATTTCTGTTAGAAAAGTAAACTGCCGCTCGTACTTGCTGGGAGCTTAGTCTATCCTAGGACAGTGGTTCTTAACCTTTGTTACTCGGGTGTTTTTGAACTGCATCTCCCAGAAACCCCAGCCAGTACAGCTGGTGGTGAAGGCTTCTGGGAGTTGCAGTCCAAAAACACCTGAGTAACCCAAGGTTAAGAACCAGTGTCCTAGGAGATAAAGCCTTCCTAGCCTTTCTCCAGGTGAGCACAATTTAGGTGTTTGTAGCGATGGGTCTAGTGGATGAAACTCCCAGAATGGAGAATTTTAGGACTGAACCAAAAAGAAATTGCATATACCAAATGGGCTGTATATGGGGCTATTGCAAAAGACAATTTATAAGTACTGTATCCTGTCTTCTTTAGAAGGCTAATCACCAGATACACATAACCTTTGTTTGTTGTGATTTTCTAGTCTTTGCAGGAATCTTGATCTGGAATACCCAAGGGAATCTGTACTACTTGCATATGTTGTTCTGAGAACTGAGACTTTCTACATACGTAGCTAATTTCCCAGGAGTAGTAAATTAGGGTTAGTTATTCCTCCCTCACTGGCCTCTATAAAATCTCTCATGGAAATGTGTCTGGGAAAAGCAGGTCCACATAGAACGTGTTGAAGTAATACAAATTGAATGCAACTAAGACATGTGGCATTGTGGCAGGTCGGACATCTCCAGGAAAGAGTGGAATTGACACACTAGTTTTAACTGTGCAAATGAACTCCTAGGCACTGTTAAGACCTGGGTGTCCTGGCTCAGGGATTAATCCAGGAGTAGACTCTCGCTGTGAACCTGTGTTTTCAAGGGAATGTAACACCATCCCTGTTCCCTGATCTGCCTTTCAACAGACCAGGATCACCTTTGTCTTGTCTGGATTAAGTTGCCGTTTATTCCCCTCATCCCATCCCTTGTTGACACCAGACACCAATTTAAAACCAAACAGCTTCTTTGGAATTAGACTGAAAGGCGAGAGAGAGAGTTTAGTGTCATCAGCGTACTATCTAAAGAAACTGAAAAATTGGTAAGGTTTATTTTATTTATAGGGATGAGTTGGGAGATGATCTTGGGGCTACAGAACTGCTCCAGTTGCCCACTCTTGCCTTAAGCAACATTAGAAAGTGAATTTTTCCTTTTAACAATTTTAACCTGTACAGTATATTTATGTCTGACAAAAATTCCTGAAAAGCTAAGAAATAATCCTGCTTGATCTTTTTAACAGTGATAATTAGGGCAACAATGTGAACTAAATTCAATTGTCACTCCTAACTCAAATGGCCCAGTGAATCAATGGGAACTTAATATCTTAGAGCTTGATTCAGTCAATGGTTGTGCTCTAGTTCAGTGGTTCTTAACCTTTGTTACTCGGATGCTTTTGAACTGCAACTCCCAGAAACCCCAGTCAGGACAGCTGGTGGTGAAGGCTTCTGGGAGTTGCAGTCCAAAACTCCCGAGTAACCCAAGGTTAAGAACCAGTGCTCTAGTTAATACTAACACTGGATTTAGGCTTTTATGCTAGTTGAAAGGTTGAAAACTTGATTTCCTTTGTTTTATTCTAAAGATACAATCATCATGTTTCATAAGCTCAGATTTTAAGAATAATGTTAATCGTCACTGCTATTTATGTTTGTTCATAGGTGTGGAGAAGAGAGAAAATGATACCTTGGCAGAAATATTTGATCGGACATCGTGTGAAGAATATGAATCCTATTTAGATGATGAAAATTTTCCTGAGTCTTCTCAGGAAGAAGAAGAACGAAAGACAGAAACATCAACAGTAAAGAAAAACCTGCAGAGTACTTACTTGCTTTTTAGATTTTCAGTCAGGGCACATACATTAATGTAGGAAAGTATGATTATCTGTTTCTATATCTGGGTTCAAGGAACATATTTTTTTCTCATTTACATTTTCATTATTTCTCATTTTCAAGGACTGAGACATTTATACAAAGCCATGGTGTAGGATATATTTTTTTCCTTTTCAGTTAGATTTATGACAGTATTGTGCTTTCTCTAAGCAAAACTTAAATTTATATCATGTTGTATATACTTTTTTCAGGGTATGAAAACAAACAAGATAAAATAAAACAGAAGGCTTTTGTGGAACCGTATTTTAAAAGTAATGAAAGGTAAATGCAGCATATTTGTAAAAATTATCCTCTAATATTTACAAATTAGATGATAATTAGAGGAGGAAAATTCCTACATAATACAAATCAAATGGGAGTATTTGTTAATATTACATTAATAGAACATGACTGTTGTCTCTTATTTGCTCTATAAATGCATAGTGAAGCTCTTTTCTCCATTGAAGTGCAAGTAAGTTCAAGAGGAGACATATGCCAATGTAATATTAAAAGTAAATGTATCCTTCATATATTTTTCCTTTCAATAGACAGAGAGAAACATCAATATCTGCTGTTTTCTTCCCTTTTTTTCACAGCAAAAATTGTTGGGCTACACTATAACATTCCTTTACACTTGCTTTTACTAGTTTCTAGTATATGTACCATAACTCTTTCCAATTCACAAGGAAGCAGTAAGATGAAAGGCAATGGAATGTATCTATCACTACAGTAGGTTAAGATACACTATTGTACATTGTTGGTTCTGAGCCTGTTTTCGGTAGTTCTTGTTCCAGAACTGCACATTCCAGTCTGTTCGAATGAATAGAGGTATAAAAATAGGTTGCATAATAATATCCCTCTGTCCAGTATGCCATTGAATAATCGCTATGGTCAGGTCCTTTTGAAGTCAGAAGGATTTCCATGATAATTGCCTTACACATTGAGAGTGTGATACCTTTTATTGGACCATTAAAAAATCAAACAAATAGCAAGCTTTCAGGCTAAGCACACCTCCTCCTCCTTTTCTTTTTTTAGTGCTGTAAATAACAGGAAGTATAAAGTGGCGAAATATTTAGAAGCACTTTGCTAGATTTACTGCCACAGTGATGATGTGGTCCTGTTTAATGTATATACATAACTAACTACAAACCAGTAGAAAAATCAAATTGCTAAAGCAATTTTGTAACTTGATGAAACATTATAGTCACATAGCTTCCTTGTGCAAAAGTATTATTTGGGCCATCAAGTTTAGTTTCTTTAGTTTCTCAATTTGTCTTCCAGAAGGAATGCGGTACTAGATTTTCCTCATATTGAGGTTGTACGAAAAAAAGAAGAAAGAAGAAAATTACCTGGCCACACCTGTAAGGAATGTGAAGTAGTAAGTATGTAAATTACCATGCAGTGAGCCTCATAGTCTGTTCTGTTTTTGTTTGTTTATTTGTTTGTCTCTTAACTTCCTGCTTTTTTTTGGTACAGTGCATGAGCTGTGCTTTAAATTTCAAATGAGATGATTATATCTGAAGTATTAACTGAAGAAGGGCAGAGCATATGCTGTGCCATATTTTTGAATATTGGTCTACTTGTTTATCTTTGAAGCCTATTGCATAGTCATGCTACATCTGTATTGAGTTCCATGTTTTAAGAAGGATGTAGATAATTGTGACATGTATAGAGTATCAGAATGGTGAGGGGGCTGGAAACAAAGTCCTATAAAGACTGGTTGAAAGAGCTGGCTATGTTCAATGTGGAGAAGAGAAGATGAAAGGGAAAAAGGATAGTGATCTTTAGCTGTCCAAAGGGCTGTCATGCAGGATTAGAATTAAGGTGTGAAAATGGCAAGGAAGCAGGTTTTAGCTGACTGTTAGGAAAAGTGATCTGAGATAGCAGCTAATAAGACATGGAACAGCCTGCCTTGCAATGTATTGAGCTGATATCACTGGAGGCATATTACATAGAGGCTGGACAGTAAGCTCACAGGATTTTAAATTCTCCATTTAGAGGGAGATATAGTTTAGCTAGAAGACACCCACTTTGAACTCTAAAATTTTATGAGTTTGATGCAGATCAAGACATGGCTACCAGATGAGTGGAAGCTAAATTTCCCACCTCATCTTTACTCAGAAGCTCTGCCCAAAGTCTACTTTGAACACCCATGGGCCCTCTGGAATAACATAAGCTGTCCCACAAATGACTGAGGAGGAAGGGAAAAGTCTCCAAAAATTGGCTGGAGGTGACTTCAACAAGTGGACCTTCTCCCCAACCTTGTTTTCAGGATTACAGTGGTGCCTCGCTTGACGAAGATAATCCGTTCCGGCAAAATTGCTGTACAACGAAAACATTATCAAGCGAAAGTAAAAAATCCATTAGAATGCATTAAAACCGGTTAATGCGTTCTAATGGGCGAAATACCTCACTGTCCAATGAAGATCCTCCATAGGGCAGCCATTTTCTGGTGCCTGTAATGCGAGAAATCCGTCCTTAACACAGCGGGGAGCCATTTTGAAACCCAACGATCAGCTGTTTTCTGATCGTCGTTAAGCGAAAAATCGGTTCCTGAAGCAGGGAACCGATCATCATCAAGTGGTTTTTTTCCTATTTAAACATCGTTTTGCGATCGCAAAAACATTGTCATGAAGCGATTTTGTCGTGGAGCGGGGTAATCGTTAAGTGGGGCACCACTGTACTACACTCTTTCCCTGTGCTGTAGTCCATGTCGGTTTCCTTTGACCTTTGGAGCAGCTTTGCAGACAAGGGTGCCGGGGAAGGAAATGGAGGGAATTAATGTTTCACGGGGCCTAGTTATCTGAATCCACCCCATGGGTTGTCTACAGAGATTTCCATACAGATCCACACTGTTTTATATCAGAGGTCCCCAACCCCCGGTCCATGGTCATGGCAGGACCAGGCCGTGGAGACAGATCTCTTCCCCCCCCCCCGCACGCATGCACTCTCCCCATGTATCCCACCCGCACACACGGCCTGCCACCCCAACCTGTCCGTGGATCAGAAAAGGTTGGGGACCACTGTTTTATATAAAAGCCCTGGATTTTGAAAACAGAGTATGTAAATTCTAATTGAGACCCCAGTGTATTTTCCCAAGCACTTTTACAGGGAGTTCCTACAACATCCATTTCTGATCTGCAGTTTCAGACACTGCTGCTCTGGAAGTTCTCTGACTTCAGTAGTGCCTGTACAGATAGCATGAGTGATGTAGCAAGAAGGGAACCTCAGAAGTTGCCTGTGTGGTTCTTGGGATCACTCAGGATTTTTCTGACTGTATTTAGATTGAACATTTTTCCTATATGGTATTTCGTCATTAGGAGAATGATACACCTTTATAATTTTATCTGCTGGTTTTTCTAATTTAAGCACTTTTGAATCCACTGGAAGTTACTGGAGTGCAGCAAATACCTTAATTGTATCCAGTTATGCTGTTATGAGCATCTGTTGTAGCCAGTGTAGTGTAGTGGATAGAGTGATGGACTAGGGCTCTGCAGACCAACGTTTGAATCCCTGCTTAGCCGTGAAAACTGACTAGGGGAGTGGAACGGTAAAATCACTCCTTAAATATCTCACTTTACCTTTCAAAGCCCTCTTAGGATCGCTATAAGTTGGCTCTGACTTAACGGCAGATAATTAACTAACTAATTCATCTGATTAGTTTATGTGATCTATTGGAGTACATAGGTACATTTTCTATTATAGTACCCCTGACTGATAAAATAATGATTATTGTTTTAGGTTTTGGGGCTGTTTGGCTGTGTTCTGGAGGTTTTTCTTCCTAATGTTCCATCAGTCTCTGTGGCCGGCATCTTCAGAGGACAGGAGTTAGAACACAGACAACTCCAGTCCTCTGAAGATGCCGGCCACAGAGACTGGCAAAACATTAGAAAGAACAACCTTCAGAACACAGCCAAAGAGCCTGAAAAAACTATAACAACCATTGGATCCCGACTGTGAAAGCCTTTGAGAATACATTATTTTTTTAACTTTCTCTTTTTTTCTAATTTTTTAATTATTTATTTAAAATACTTTTACCCCACATTTTCTCCTTAAAAGGACCCAAGGAAGCTTACATGATTAAAAAAAATCTAAACCGCAGAAGCCTGTGCTGCAGGGTCAGAAGATCCAGCAGTCGTAAGATCTAATCCACGCAACGGAATGAGCACCCGTTGCTTGTCCCAGCTCCCGCCAACCTAGCAGTTCGAAAGCATGCAAATGCAAGTAGATAAATAGGGACCACCTCGGTGGGAAGGTAAACAGCGTTCCGTGTCTAAATCACACTGGCCATGTGACCACGGAAAGATTGTCTTCGGACAAACGCTGGCTCTATGGCTTGAAGAGCGGGATGAGCGCCGCCCCCTAGAGTCGGACACGACTGGACAAAAATTGTCAAGGGGAACCTTTACCTTTACCTTTTATGCAAATATTAAAAGGAATTACCTTTACCTTTTATGCAAATATTAAAAGGAATTAAATAAGTATTATATTAAAATGGTTTTAAAAAATCAGTACTAAAACACATTTAGAAGCAACAGAGCACAATAATTCATATTAAAAACCCATCTCAGGCAGCCAGTCACTAGGAGAAACCTGCCTGCTTTTTTACTGCTTTTCTAATTCAGCTTCTTCCATTTAAAAAGAATATGTCAATAGGTTTCTGAAATGGAATCTAAGGTGCTTTTTAAAAAGCTTTGCTAGAATTTTTGGTATAACATAATTTAATTTATAGCCCACTGTGAAGCTCAGTTATCTTTCCAACATATGTGAGATCCAGTGGGGGGAGGACATAGAGCAGCACTGTGTCTTGTGCCAAGATTTGTGCGTGAACAGTTTTAATTTCCTGTCTCTGCGCAGTGCAGTGCTTTTCCTCTCCATGGACCTAATTCTTGTTACATTTTGGTGAGTTGCACATAGTAGTAATTATGTTGATTAAAAAACACTTGGGTGGTGGACCTTTTTTCTCAGGTAAAGAATTTCTAAGACTAAGGGCAGAATTCTTAAGCATTTTTGGAAAGGGGGCATTTAGTATAAACAATCTGAGAGGAGTGTTTTCACCAACGATTGTGGAATGTCAGCAATGGCATTTCACCCAAGTGATGGGATTAGAGGCAGAAGACCTCCAGATCAGGGTAAGGCTAAAAGGAAAAAAAAATCAATGTATACTGTAAGTTTGAATGTAGTACATTGATTACCACTTGGGATTTTGAATGGAGTCTTAACAACACAAGGATGTCTCCTGGGAGTAAATGGATAGTATACTGCATCATTACAAATATAATTTCTGTTTCGGATAAGATCCTTTTTACTTTTTTTTCAAAAACATAGCGAGCTAGTTATCTCTGGAAGTATACAGTCAAAATGCAAAGGTTGTTTTGCCTCCCACACAGGTTTCTCAGGTGTAAACTGTTTCTGTTCTACTTAGCTGTAATACTTAATAATCTTAGCTAGAGCTATCCTCTTTTTAAAATGTTATAGCGTATCTGCCAACATCAGTTCCTATGGAAGTGAATTCATGTTGTGTGTATAGGAAGGCTACAGCCAGTTGAATTCACTGGGTTACTCATTAAAAAGAGCTGTGTCAACAACAGTGCTTCTTTCTATGTTCCATTTTGTGGCTGCTTAAAATGGGGCAGCTGGTCATTTGGGAAGAGGGTGTTGCTTTTGGTCTGTTTCACAAATGATTAGCCTTCCCGCCAGAAATGCTGAGTGAGGCTGATCTTTACATCCATGTAAGCAATTGTGTGTGGATAGAAGACAGGATTAGTCTTTGATTTCACCAGAGATAGAATGGTCGTTGCCTCCTGCACCATGCATAGCATCGCAAACATGCACTTCTCAGGCTTATGCACTGGTGGCATTTTGTATTGCCTAACTAAGGAAAAAATTATTCTTGTGACAGTTATGAGCCAATTTTTGCTACACTCAGCATCATAAATCTATGCTTGCTATGTATTTATTGATTTTAGTTGTGTTTATGCAATTTATGTCCTACTTTTCCACTAAAGAAATAGCGTGCAAGATAATTAACAAGATACCGATAAGTATAATTAAAGCATTAAAGCTCAGTATCTCTCTCCCTCTCTCTAAGCCGCATCAACAAGAAATAACTGTACCCAGCAGAATTTTCTGCTAACCAGGGCTTAGACTCCTTAACCTCAAAATTGTTGTGTTGGAAGGAGGGGAAAGGATTTAATCTGTGTTAAGTTCCTTAGAGGTGAAATAAAATATCATAAATAAATGTGTATCGAAGTACCTAACATGCAAACATGCATATACATCCATGTCTTTGCCTTTTATGGGATACGAAACAGAGTTTGCAAATGGAATCCAGAAGGATGTGCTCATGGACACTTGGGAGGGACTGAGGAGCTTGGTTGTGTGGGCAGTGGCAAGGCAGTGATTTCAGTGATACAGAGTCAGTGCTGATTCCAACTCTGAAGATCTTCTGTATCATTGTAGGTTTTGCACAGTAAACTGGATGATACCCCTTTCCTTCCTGAGTCTTTTGTCTGTTAAATCACACAAAGGCCTTGTCCTCCCCGACCCCTTTTTCCTATAGCGTAGTGAAATTTGCTTTCAGTTCATGGCAACAAAATGGCACAGGGTCTCAGTGCTACTGTTGAGCAGCATTGCTGGGTGTTAATTCGTGCTTCCTGGAGAAGGCTTAGTCCCATTTAGTATATAAGTAGCAAACTGCTGAATGATTCTGTGTTTGCAGCTGAAAGCAAGGGCTTGGCAGAGTTCCATATAGCCCTGCATTTCTTTACTTAGGGTTACTGTTCTAGAAAAGACCCTGATGTTGGGAATGTGTGGAGGCAAGAGAAGAAGGGGACGACAGAGGACAAGTTGGTTGGACAGTGTCATCGAAGCTACCAACATGAATTTGACCCAACTCCAGGAGGCAGTGGAAGACAGGAGGGCCGACGTGCTCTGGTCCATGGGGGTCACGAAGAGTCGGATATGACTTAACGACTAAACAACAACAGCTGTTCTAGATCAGGAGGTTCTAGCTTCCTGCTATCCTCTACCCTAGACTGGGATTGGAAATAGTATATAATGGAAGAGTTGTTGAGGAATGGCTTTAACGCTCAAACGTAGAATAAAGCTTCATATTTAAAATAAGATTTGCAGACAAATGCATGAAATGACAATTGAAAAACACTGGGTGGAGGTGACCAAAGATGCTGTTGTATCATGTTTTGTTTTAGTTGGGCAGTTCATTTTTTTGATAGTGCCCTTATCAAGTGAAATATTTGCATGTGTAAGCAAGCCTTCAAGAATTGACACGTTAACTATCCCTGTTTGTTCTATACTGATTTTTCCCTCCTATACTAGAACAAAAAGAATTCTCATCCTTTCTTGATCATGGAAATTTGAAAATGTGATCTCTTTGTCCTTTTAATGATGCATTGGAGTTTGGAACATGCACTGCTGTCAGATTTCTAGTTAAACTGGAATGTGAATTTCCTCTTGAGAAAAGAAATTGTGGAATTGTGTATTGTCTTTATTACACAGTTCTGACAGGGACTTTGGCTTGAAGTACAGAACATTATCCTTGTGTTTAATCCTAGCAGAATAAAAAGTTTTCTTAGCTTAATGTACTCTAGAGCCTCTATAGTGAACCTTTGTTTGTGTGCTTGTGGGCTTTTAGCTGTTTCTGAGATTAATGAAGAGACAACTGAATTTTATTTTCAGCAGCTTAGAACTGCTAAGTCGCAAAGAAACTGACTTAACAGTTTTCTAGACCCCATGCCTTGAAGCAGCAGACTTTGTACTTAAATGTTTTAAGGAGAAGATGGGAAAACACTTCAGTACATTTAAAAGTGCTAAATAAATACTACGTGAATAATAATAAAAATAGGGCAACAGGTATCCATTCTAAGGGGCACTTCATATATTAGCATGGCAAGGCCAGCACAGGCATTGGGAGGGTGGAGTGGCATTTAGATATGTAGCTAAGTACAGTTTTAACATGATTAGATATGTAGATAAGTACAGTTTCAGGTAAAACACAAAATGAGCTTAGCTGAATCAAACCAAGCACTAGCATTCTTGTCCTGGAGTGGGCACCCAAGTGCCATGAGAATGTAGGCCTCAGCACAGTAGCACCTTCCTGCTTAGGATCCCCAGCATGTGCTCTGCTTCAGATACTGTTTCTCTTAACCAAGATTCTGCATTATCTCTTAGTATTATGCAGATTTTCCAGAAGCAGAGAGAGAAAAGAAGGTAGCTACCTGTTCAAGGCATCGATCACGCTATGTTCCTCCTGCCACACCAGAACATTTCTGGGAAGTTGGGTTTCCCTCCACCCAGATGTGTATTGAAAGAGGTAAGTTTATAAAATACTCATCCATCAGAAGAGTAGATCCATGTCTTCAATGTAGTAACCACGTTCCCTCTCCAATATTAATAATAATAAAATAAAATAATAGCACTAACAGGCTAACATATCCTGGTTATGGAATGCTGTCTCCTTGGAGGCCTGATTGGTGCTCTCTTTATTTTGTCATCAAGCTAAAATCTAGCTGCTTACCCAAGTATTTGGAGACTATCTTGGCCCTCTGTTTTGTTTTGTTGAAGAGTTAAACCTTTTCAGGTTGTTTTTAAAATGTTATTGTTTTAAAGCATTTGTCTTGTTTTCAGCTCCTTTAAAAGAATTCTGTTGGTTGTTACCCTCCCAGAAATATATTGTCATAGCATAAACTAGAAGCACTTTAATAAACAAAAACAGTAAATAAATGTTAAATAATTATTACAAAGACAGTTGGTAACAGCAATTCATAGTACATTCCAGGTCCCTGACGAATGTTCTCTCTGTAATCCTTAGACTTCCCACTTTGGCAGACCAATACTATTATCTGCCAATTACAAATGCAGAGCTGAGTCAGGGCACAACTGCTCAGCTGAAACAATGTGAATTAATCCACTGTGGAATTGCAGCTGGGAGGTTAGGTTTCCTTGGATAAATTCATTTGAGCTGATCACACAGGCGTTAGCAGAGAGAGGAGAAAATTATCAAGCAGCACTCATTAGCACCTTGTTAAGGCAACTCTGCTGTAGCTGTCTAGAGCTGCAAGAGCCACAGCTACAATACAATTAGCTTAACAATTTGCAAACAAGGGCTGGCTGCCAGTTTCCTCCTCTCTACCAATGTCCTCCTCACTCTTTGTTTGTTTGTTTTTGTTTAGGGGACCTGACACCCTCTGGTCATCCATTCAGCCATGAAGCTGAATGGATGGTCATCCATTCAGACATGAAGCTGCATTGGCTCAAGTAATTACACCATAAGAACTGGTGTATATACATTCAATTCTCAAAAGAAGTCCCAGCAGTGGAGGAAAAAAGTATGGATGGGTGGTAGACTCTGGGCTGATTTGCACATCATGTAGTCAGTGGAAAATAATACGAATCTGACCATCCCAATCCCAGAGCATTTCCCATGTTACTTGTCAAGAGTTAATGGTGGTGTAGTCACAGCCTTGGAGAATAACAATATATCTAAATTCATCCAGTCAGTCCATGGCTGAGGTGCTTTGTTCATTCCCTGTTTTACACTGGTAAATTTCTCTACGCTTCTCAGAAAGTCTAGGGAAAATGTAGCTTCAAAATGTTTTATGTTTGCTCGAAAAAAGTTATGTTTCTTTAACAAAAAGATGGCTAAAAATAAAACCTGCCCCACAATATCTTTGAAATAGTTTAAACTGGGAAACGATATAGCTTCCTTCTCAAGACTGTATGCTTTCAGTAGTTCCAAGGGTACATACTCCATAATTGATTCTGGCTGAAATTCAAAAATATATTTCTGGTTTTGGCATACTGGAAATGTATTTAATTTATATCCAGAGAGAAGTGTTCAAGTTGCAGATCCTTTTATAAACTTACCATAGACAACATACAGATTCTTTTTTTCAGTGTTAAATGCATATGGATCTTGAAAGGGGAAGCTTGGGCCACTTTCAATTCCTTTTCAAAAAACAAATTGACTTTGCCGAAATATATAATTATAAAATGTAGCAGTTGATGCAACAATTGGTGACGTTATGAAGGAATTTTCTTAAAACATGAAAATAAAATAAACTATTTTGAAGTAGGCAAGGGTTCCTCTCAGTATAGTGGTGCCTCGCTTGATGATGATAATTCGTTCCAGTGAAATTGCTGTAGAGCGAAAACATCATCAAACGAAATAAAAAAAGCCCACTGAAAGGCATTAAACCCGGTTAATGTGTTCCAATGGGCTGAAAACTCACCGTCCAGCGAAGATCCATTTTCCATGCCTGTGCAGTGAGGAATCCGTCCCTAAGCACAGCGGGGGGGCATTTTCTTCAGCCGGCGTCCATTTTGAAACCCGACAATCAGCTGTTTTTGATCGTAGTAAAGCAAAAATCGGTTCCTGAAGGAGGGAACCAAGCATTGCTAAGCGAAATTCCCCCATTTAGACCATCGTTTTGCGATCGCAAAAACCTCGTCGTAAAGCGATTTCCTCGTTAAGCGAGACAATCGTTAAGTAGGGCACGACTGTACTGTGTAATCATGCTTTCTGTTACCAAAACAGTGTCACTAAAATTCATTTCTGTTTCTTAAAGGTTATATAAAAGAAGACCTCAGTCCATGCCCACGTCCTAAAAGAAGGCAGCCTTATAATGTGGTGTTTTCTCCAAAAGGCAAAGAACAGAAAACATAGCTGAGATGTCAAAATGAGACAATCATACTTCGTTTCAATTCATATTTATGACTTGTAAAATGAGACATAATTTGGAAAATCAGGCATTCCTTTCCTTTTACAATTAATATAGACTCTATTTAATGTAAATACTTCTTGATTTTTTTATAAGTTTTTGTGTCTCATCCTGGTTTTGCACCTTGTAGTATGGAGGGCATATTTCTGTTCCTTTGAAGTTTGCAGTCCATCCCTCTACTGTCTGCATTAAAACTTGGTATAAGTTGGTATGACTTCTTCGGGCCAAGCAGTTGCAGTTGTTCACTTCAGATCTAGAAAATGTAGGTGGAAAGCTAGTGGGTGCTTCTATTTTGCACTGGATAATTTAAATAACTGATAACGTTTGCTTTTTTTTGTAATTTTGAAAAATAACAAATAAACTGCATTTTCTTAATTTATGTCTCTTAACACTGGTTCTTTCCAAAGCATTTTATTCTGGGATTCAGTGCATATATCACAACAGTTCTTCACCTCATAGATACTTTAGTGTACATAATTAGCTTATTACATCATGTTGTTGCAAAGTTCCACTAAAACCTATGATCGAAATTTGCTTTTTGGTTTCCAAAGGTAGAGGAGGTTTTCTGAAAGTAGAGTTGCTATATTGTATTTTTTCTCTGTCCCTTCCCTCATGTTTGTGCATGTTTGGCAAACTATTGTTGGTTAGTTATGCTGGGGTAAATGGAGTGCCATAAACTGCAGCAGGAAATTACCATCACTTAATAAGTTGTTGCGTGTAACCTTCATTGAACACTAACCAATACGCCTTGCATGCAGTGCAGTGACTTTTTTACTAGTGATAATTTGCAGTTCCAGTTAACACCCCTGCTGTAGCAACTCACCAAGAAGAATCTGGTCTTTATGTGCAAAGTTCTGGACACAAATCAAATTTGAATTGCTCTGTTTTAGCATATTTTAATAACTTTGGTTTGTTCACAGTTAACCTCTACCCAATATGGCTGAAGCTAAAAAGAAATATAGGCAGTATAGTGTTGATTATTTGAAGTTCAGCTTCATTGCATTGCTGTCGGACAAACATATGCCCATGTGCCTTTTGTGCAACAGTTTTAAGTAATGATGCTAGGAAGCCATTCAAGCTAGAGGATCATTTGAGAATGTGTCACCCTGATGAGAGAATGAAAGATTTAACATATTTTAAAACAGTGGTTCTTAACCTTGGGTTACTCAGATGTTTTTGAACTGCAACTCCCAGAAACCCCAGCCAGCACAGCTGGTGGTGAAGGCTTCTGGGAGTTGCAGTCCAAAAACACTTGAGTAACCCAAGGTTACAAACCACTGCTTAAAACACTGAAAGAAAAACTTCAGAAAAGAACCACGGTGAACAATATGTTCGCTTCAATGTCAAAAAGAAACAAAGATGGATTGTGAGCTTACAATATCTCATTACTCACAGTAAAATCTGGAAAGTCTCATACTATCGGGGAACAGCTGATTCTGCCAGCCATTGAAGAGGTTTTAAAAACTGCTCTACACAAGCCTGCATATGATATACTCATAATAATTCCCTTGAGCAACAATACAGTTCAAAGATGCATTGATGAAATGAGCCATGATGTTGAAAGCTTCTTAAGTAATTATCTGCAAACGATCCATTTTTCTATTCAAATTGATGAGTCGACATTACGTGGGAATGAAGCACTATTATTGGCATATGTTTGTTTTGTTATGAGCCAAGAAATCCACGAAGATTGTGCCATTCACGAGAATTTTGACAACCGATACTAAAGGCAAATCAATATTCAAAGTTTTGAAAGAATATTTATGGAAAAAGCAATCCCTTTATCAATTATAATTTCGCCAGCAGCAGACAGAGCACCAGCTATGTTTGGGCACTATCGAGGTTTTATGAGCCATTTAAAACAATATGTACCAGGGTCGTTTACAATTCACTGCATTATTCACCGACCACATTTAGTAGCTAAAAATCTGAGTGCTAAATTGTATCAATCTCTTCAATTCGTCAGAAACACAGTAAACAAGATTCACGGCAACACGTTGAATTCTAGATTATTTGCTCAATTGTGTGATGAAAAAGACAAGCTTTCATCAATTACTCCTTCACAGTAAAGTATGCTGGCTGTCGAAAGGCTTATGTTTGACAAGACTTTTTTTCACTTTTTGAGACTATTTTAGAGTTTTTGGATGCTAAAGATCCTGTTTTGAAAGAAAATTTAATCAAATGGAAACCAGGCATTGCTTACTTAACGGATTTGTTTAGTAAATTCAATCAGATTAACTTGCAGTTGCAAGGTGACAATCTAAATTTAATAAAAACAAAGTCTATCATTGCATCTTTTCTTGCCAGAATGAATCTGATGAAGCAAAATATTGGATGACATGAATTTTCCCAGTTCCCCAACTTGTTGTTGACAAATGTCCACGGTGATGATGTTTTGGTCTATGTTCAACATTTACAGGTCCTTCACATGGACTTTAAAACCAGATTTGATGATGTGTTGACTATGGAAATACCACAGTGGATTATCATTCCATATGGTGAGATTATTTAGTTGCATTTTGTGTTTTTTCAATAAAGGTATGAATAAAAATTGTATAGTTTTTTTTCTACACTTGTACACTCTTTCAAAAAAACCAAAACCTCACAACATGTTTGAAGGTAATAGGTTTAGGAAAATGCAATATTAGGTAGGCAGGGAAAACAAATAAGTCGGCAAGTGGTCTACGGGGCAAAAAAGTTTGGGAACCTATGATTTACAGGAATATACGAGTAACTTGAACTTGAAAACTGAAACCAGAGATTACATGAGGGCTATAAGTATTGCAACTCTGAAAAGAAAGTTACAAATTCAACTCCAGTAGCTTTGCCTGCTCCTGAAAGACATTGTTCTAAGAACACACACACAGAGTTAATTTGAATACTTTCCCCAGCATTTTATGGATAAAAATGTTTATGCTCCTTAGCTACCTTTTTTTCCCAATAAATGCCTATATGTAAGATTGGCATCGCTGGCTCTGTGGTTTAGGTATCTGGCTGCAGAGCTAGAGGTTGAGAGATTGATTTCCCACTGTACTTCCTACAAGTACAGCCAGCCTGTGTGGCCTTGGGCAGGCTGCACGGTCCAAGGGTGCCCCCGATAAAGGGAATGGTAGAGCACTTCTGAGTAGTCTCTACATGGAAAACCCTGAAAAGAGTTGGCGTAAGTCAGAATCATCACATGATAATTATTAAGATTGGCATTTTGTTAGAGAGTAATCTGTTATTTGTTTCATGGCAGAAGTAAATTAAAGCAGAGCTTGGAAAAGTCAGTGAAGTAGCATCTGATTAACAGTTAATATATTAGAGCTAGTAGTTACTTCAACATACTGGCACTAGTCATTTAAGGAGAGTAATGCATTATTAATATGTTTCTAATGCATTTTTAGCCTTAAAAATCACCCTTCAATTTTTCGAATGAATGAATAAGCGCAATTCATAATGTGTCAGTACTAATGTTAATTACTTTGGGGGAAATGGAGCTACTGTTAATTACTACAGGAAAACAACTAGAAACACTGTGCTTATTCAATGCCTTTCTTTTCGGCTGCAGTTAAAAAATCTGTTAAAGATAGAGGAAAAGTTGCTGTCCTAAGTACTATAGGACAATCATGAAGCAGTCAAAAGATGAACAGAAGATTTTTAATCATATTGGGCAAGGTGAACATTTTGCAAAGGCCTGAGGAAGTAAAGCAATAAAGATCACCATTAGGATGAGGTGTTTTACATTTGCTTTCTTCCACATCCAAAGATTCTCTCCATCTCATGTGTAAAGACGTGCAAATTTCTCACATGCAAATTTGGCTACATTATTTAAAACCGAACTGATATGAAATTCTCCTCCATTTGCACAGGTCACATTCAGTAGCACAACTGTTGCCCAGAAGAAGGAAGCCCAGAGGACTCAGTGCTAGTAGATTTTCCATGAGGAAGAGAAACAATGGTTCCACTTTAGGACAAAAGTTAGTTCAAATCTGCATCACCATTGCAAGGGTGGGGAAAACCCTCACTCTATTCAGTTAAGTTTCATATTTCCTAATATTAGATATTGCTCTGTGTTCCAAGAGATTTAAATAAATGTTATTGAAGGTATATTCAAAAGAGGGTCATACTTTTCCTATAGCTGTTTAAGATGAGAAGGCTCTCTCAAAAACCCTAGTTTAGTGGGAATGAATACACAGTAGATCCAAATTAACTTCATCCTTGAAGTAGAAGCATTATTTCTATTCCTTAACTCTAACAGTCAAGCACTCAAAGCTCCAGGTGTGTAGAGATGAGCCTTTCTAGTTTTCCCATGTTTCGTCGTCGTTTAGTTGTTTAGTCATGTCCGACTCTTCATGACCCCATGGAACAGAGCACGCCAGGCCCTCTTATCTTCCACTGCCTCCCGGAGTTGTGTCAAATTCATGTTGGTAGCTTCAGTGACACAGTCCAATCATCTCATCCTCTGTCATCCCCTTCTCTTGCCTTCACATTGTCCCAACATCAAGGTCTTTTCCAAGGAGTCTTCTCTTCTCATGAGAAGACCAAAGTATTGGAACCTCAGCTTCAGGATCTATCCTTCCAGTGAGCACTCAGGGTTGATTTCCTTAAGAATTGATAGGTTTGTTCTCCTTGCAGTCCAGCGGATTCCTCTAGCACCACAATTCAAAGGCATCAATTCTTTGGCGGTCAGCTTTCTTTATGTTCCAGCTCTCACTTCCATACAATACGACAGGAAAAACCATAGCTTTGACTATTCGGACTTTTGTTGGCAAGGTGATGTCTCTGCTGTTTAAGATGCTGTCTAGGTTTGTCATTGCTTTCCTCCCAAGATGCAGGCGTCTTTTAATTTCAGGGCTGCTGTCTCCATCTGCAGTGATCATGGAGCCCAAGAAAGTAAAATCTGTCACTGCCTCTATATCTTCCCCTTCTATTTCCCAGGAGGTGATGGGACCAGTGGCCATGATCTTAGTTTTTTTGATGTTGAGCTTCAGACCATTTTTGCGCTCTCACCCTCATTAGGAGAGTCTTTAATTCCTCCTCAATTTCTGCCATCGGAGTGGTATCATCTGCATATCTGAGGTTGTTGGTACTTCTTCCAGCAATCTTAATTCCATTTTAGGATTCATCCAGTCCAGCCTTTCGTATGACGTATTCTGCATATAAGTTAAAAAAGCCGGGGGACAATATACAGCCTTGCCGTACGCCTTTCCCAATTTTGAACCAATCAGTTGTTCCATATCGAGTTCTAACTATTGCTTCCTGTCCCACGTATAGGTTTCTCAGGAGATAGATAAGGTCGTCAGGCACTCCCATTTCTTTAAGGACTTGCCATAGTTTGCTGTGGTCCACAGAGTCAAAGGCTTTTGCATAGTCAATGAAGCAGAAATAGATGTTTTTCTGGAACTCTCCGGCTTTCTCCATAATCCAGCGCATGTTAGCAACTTGGTCTCTAGTTCCTCTGCCCCTTCGGGTGTTTCCCATGTTTAAATTTGTTTAACCCTAAATTATTTCTATTCTGAATGTGAAGAATCTTTACGGGGGGATGTGTACGATGGGAGAGAGAATGTCACCCTTTATTCTGATCACACATAGCTGGGTATGAGTGGCTGTGATTCTCTCAGTGACACTGATGGAGACTGCCAGATAGAGAGCCTCTTATTTTAAAAGACAAAGCAACCAAATAATGAAATATACATGGTCTCCTCTAGAAAGATGATCCAGAGTAACTGAAACTCTTGATCGTTGTTGATAGTTTTACTTCTCTCTTTAAATAAAGACAGCTGTGCTTGTGGCTAACTAAGGAAACCTGGCACTAACTGAGATTTGTTACCTTTGAGCTGTCTAATTTGTTCAGGTATGACCCGGTGTGAAACTTTTGTGGAGATACATCTTCCCTTTGCTCACCATATGACATGATACTGATGAATTAGATGTCAGCAGGAGGACGCGTCATTTTGGAACACTTTATTCAGTTGAGGCAATCTATATCACTCTTCAAAATTATCGGTGCAAGACTGTTTTGCACATGAAGTCCTCTTCAGTGAAAGTGTTACTTGTACACTTCCACCAGTGGAAAGATGAAATGAATTTTTCACAAATTCTCTCTCAATTCATCTTCTTGAACCACCTTATTTTCTGCCTCATCCCTCCCACATACATGAGCACACCTGGGCAAAGTGCGGCCCGAGGCTCACATACGGCCCTCGAGCCGCTCCTGTCTGGCCCGCCGGACATCAAAACCATTTATAGCTTTTTGTCTAAAGTTGATCAGTTGCTTATCTTTAACATACCACAAAAAAAAACCTCTAGTATTTATGAAGATTAACAAGTTTAAAATAAAAACAACCCTAACATCACTGTTTCATTCTATTTTTAAGTAAAGTTGGTTCAGCCCCCGAACACAGTTCAGATTTTTCATGTGCCCCCCCCAATAGAATTTAATTGCCCACCTGTGTACTAGAAGTAGAGGTAGGTGGCAAGATGGAAACAACAGTAGAAATGTCTACTGCTATAAGATCCTGTGGCTCACTTGCATTATGCTATCGTATCAGCTCAAACTGTTAAATTCAATATGTGAGAGTCTTCCCTAGAGAAGTGAGATAAATTTTCCTTTGTAGCCAAGTACTTACAGCTAAATCTAGTTGTCAGTTCCAACTGTAGCAGACCCTTTACATGAATTGGATTTGCTATGCAAAATAATGGAGAGCAAGAATAACATATTGGAAACCAACGGATAAGCTTTTTTGAAAAGTGGAGGCTCATTCAGGAAAAGAGAACATTATATACTCTTCTCTAATACTATAATTTGATGTTTTTAAAGATCAGGCTAAATAAATCCTTTTTAAAAGCCTTTTGTTACATTACCTTTTTCATATAAAAAATTGTATCAGGAGCAACTTTCTTGGCTTGCTTTTTTCCCCATCTAGCCAAATATCTGAAAACTAAACGTAATCCACCTGGAGAAATAGAATCTACATTTTGTTTCGTAAGCTCCTCAGCTTCAAAGGTAACTAAATAAGCACCAAGGACATCTGTTACTTGACTCATAGTAGCTTGAATATTGCAGAAGGAATAACTGAGATGAATAAGAAAGAAATTAAGACCTCTAGGAAACATCAATAGCCATTCTTTATTTAGAATGGATTATCAGTGTTTCTAGATATATTACCATTCAGACAATCAAGAAACCTTAGTTGTTTGGTTGATTTGTATTTATTTCTATGCTTGCAACAAAAAAACAAAAACAAAAGGGAGATGCTATACAGGCAAGATTAAGGGTTTCCCCCCTTTTATCTATGGCAGGGGTAAGCAATAGTTTTTTTGATGCAAACAGTAACAGATTACAACTTCCATTATTCATCATATTTGGTTATGTTTACTAGGTTTAATGGGAGTTGCAGACCAACAGTATCTCCAAAGCTGCAGTTGTCCAGCCCTAGACTGTGGGGGAATTCATTGAGTAGTTAGCATGAGATTTCCTCTGGCATCAAAATGGTTCCTATTGTGAGAAGACAAGATGGCACCTGGATTCCTAAGAACAGAATAACTCAGAAACAAGGCTTGCTTCTGCCATGGATGGGTGGCTAGTAGAGATGAGAACGAACCTCGGTTTGGAGGTTTGTGCCAGTTCATACACACAGCACCACAGGTGTTGTGCGTACCTTTCCCCTGCCTCCCTGACTAATGACCCACTCATTAGTTGGAGTTCACACTTCTCCTCCTAGGCTGTTTTACCAGTCCCCGGCAGAAACACAGGTTTGCCTGACCTGCCTCCTTGTCTGAGTGGGCGATTAGCAAAGGAGGAGGGGCAGGGAAGCCCATGCTCCTGCCAGAGGAGGAGAGGAGTATGCACCAGCTGGTGAGTGGGGGACCCATCTGGGGAGGCAGGGGAAGGAAATGTGTGGCACTAAACTCCAGATTTGTGCCCATCTCTAGCACTGGCTAGGCAAATCAGGTTCAAATAAATGAATCTTCACAATTTCCCCCCTCCACTCTGGTATATTGTTATTAATACTAAACGTTGAAGCAAACAGTTTATTTACGTCTCTTCCCTGGATATTTGTGACTGAGACATTGGTTCTATACAAGAGCAATTCTCCTCCCTATTCTAACAGAAGTACAATGAAATGGTATGGGCAATGACAAACTTACTTGTTCTATATTTGTAAGGGGAAAAAAAGGATGCTGTATAGTCTGTGTTAAAATTAAATTTATTTATTAGTTTTATTTATATCCTGCTTTCCCTTCAGTCATGGCTCTGTTTGCCCACATTTCATCTTCACAACAGACCCATGTTAAAGATCAGGTATAGAGACAGATGAAAAAGGGGGATAGAGGGCAGGGAGAGAAAGAGACTGCCCCCAAATAACCCAGTGAGTTGTTTGGCTCAATGATAACTTCAGGCTGGATCTCCTAAATTCAAGTTACACACAAATTGCTACACTATACTGGCTTTTATGCTACACATATTTTAGAAAAGTGCCAAGGGTAAGTGTATAGCTTATGTCTGAAATGCTTCTTGTACATAATATAGTGATGATATAGACTAGTTAACATGGGATTTCCTCTTGGATTATTACTGTAATGCACTATTTATTTATTTATTTATTTATTTATTTATTTATTTATTTATTTATTTATTTATTTATTTATTTATTTATATCCCGCCCATCTGATAAATCTATACCCCTCACCACTAGTGAGGGGGCTGCTTTTCAAATGTATTGATGTAATTTCAGTGGTGTAGCCAGACTGCTAATCAGACCTGCTTCCAGAGATAACCAAAATTCCTTATGAAGTCAGCTTCATTAGCTACCATTTTGCTTCCAGAAAAGGTCACAGTGCTGTTGGCTACCTATCAAGTCCTAATCAACTTGCATCCAAGCCACCTCAAAGACCCTGTCTTCCTCCATGAGCTCTCATCGATTTGAAGATCTTTGAGGAGAGGCTTTCTTGTGGTCTTACAGCTCTCAGAGTCTTGACTGACGGGGACCCAAAAGAGGGCCTTTTCCAGGCTATGCAACTTCTTCCTAAGAGATGCCAGGCTGGCCTATTTCCTTCCGTCCTTCCACTAGGAAGCAAGAGACCTCCCATTCAGGCAGGGAAGGTTTTAATTAGGTTTTATTACATTGTTTTGATCTCTTAAATAAATGTTTTAAATTGTCCCATTTATTATTACATATTTAACAGTGACTAGGTAGTTCAGTGGGTTGGACCATCAAGAATATGAGCTGGATTCTCTGCTCTGTCTTCTGGGCAAAGAGCCAGTTTCTGCATCTTTGGGTGAACAGCACAGTCGCAGAGCACTATCAAAAGGATGGTAATCCATTTCTAAGTGCTTTATAAGCAGAAAAGCCTGGAAAGAGTTGCCTTATGTTGGAAATGACTTGACAACACATAGTAACAATAAACACATTTATTATAGTTTGATTCTACATGTCTTTTTTTTTTAAAAAAAAATTAAGCCTCCCTGAGTCTCTTCTTGTGAGAAAGACAAGCTGTAAATAAATGGAATAAAAAAGCAAACAAATTAAGCATAAATCAGTGGTTCCCAAACTTTTCCACTCTTGGCTCCCTTGACTTACTGGCCACTGACTGCAGCTCCCCAGTATGATAGTTTGGATGGGTGGGGGAGAAGGAAGGGGGGAAAGCCCTGCCTGAGTAGTATTTCTATTTTTTCTCTCTCTATGAAAATGATATATAATTGTAGAATGTAACAAAATTAAAATGTAACAGTGAGCACACAGCCACATTGAGCTGCATCAAAGATTACTCTCCCATTGTAATGACTGACTGGCCTGGCCGATCTACTTGTTGGAGCTTACATATGTTCACCGAGTGTTCTGGAGAGGGCCAGCACTGATTGGCTGTGCAGCCCTGTGGGCGGAGACTGTTGCAAAGAAAGCCCCAGTTGACATATTTCTGGAAACTGAAAGAGCTTTCTGGGCCAAGCGCAGGGAAACATGCAGGCGCTCTTGAATATTCCACTGGCTTATTCATCATAAATATTAAAAGTAAGTTAGAGTGGGGTCTTGACTTAAGAACGGCTAGAGTTAAGAACATTTTGACTTAAGAACCGCTCTCATAGGAAAATATTGACTTAAGTACTTAGATTTGAGTTAAGAACTGAAAAAAACCCACGTGGGAGGCAGGGAAAGTGCAAAATGTGAACTTTCAGTTAACTGTTGGCCAGTGAAAAGGGTGCCTGTCTGCTTCCTCACTCCTCCCAGCATTTAGAGAGTGGATTGGGAGACAGTCTTCGGACTGCCTGGTACTGGACTGCCTGGACTGTATTTTCCCTGCCTTCCCTGAACCTTTCTTGACCTAAGAAAAAAAGAAACAAAATATCCCCCTCTAGTGGTCGAAGGCAGAATAGCAGCTTCCCATTAGTTTCTATGGACGGAAAAGAGCAGATACGGATCAAATGGTTTTCAATGCATTCCTATGGGAAATGCAGATTTGACTTGAGAACGTTTTGACTTGAGAACCACCTTACAATACAGATTAAGTTCTCAAGTCAAGACCCCACTGTACCGACATAAAGTTACAGACAAAAACAAACATAACTGAAACAGAACAAAATAAATAAGTGATTTTAACCACAATTAAAGAAGGCCTATGAAGGATGAGAGGATTCTGGGGTGTGCTTGACTGAGTTTGGTGGTACCATAGGGCAACACGGCACACTGTTTTGAAACCATTGGTAAAAGTTAATGAATATACAATATGTAGTATGTTGAGTCTCAAGATTGAAGGATTGGTATCAGCTCGATCTGATCCTCTATAGACGCTCTAGCCTTCCTAGTATTACAATCACACGCAATTATCAGGGTGCTGATTGCGATACTGATCACTCCCTGGTGTGTAGCAGAGTAAAACAGCGAATAAAGAGATTGTATCATATGGAAAAGGAAGGAAGACCACATATTGATATCAGCAAGACTCACGATCAGATGCAGATATTGGCTCCATCTCTGCTCTCAGTTACATATGAGTGTTAAGCCTGGGAACATGGCCTCTCCCAATTTGAAGAGACACTTGTCCAGCAGGCCGAGTCAAAGAGGCAGTCCTGAAAGCAGCAAAATCAGGGAGCTGGACAGGGGACAGATTGTATTTGTCTTCCGTGTGGAAGAGATTGTCACTCTCGAATTGGCCTTCTCAGCCACAGTAGATGCTGTTCCAAGACTTCTATTCAGAGCACGTTACCACAGCCTCTTGAGACTGAAGGATGCCTACTCCTAGTGTGTTGATCCCTTCTAGCATAAAATCATGAGCCAGCTAGACAGAAGAATTACTTTGTATATCATATTCTGCCTGCAGGGGGCAAACTAAACATACTATTTAACTAAACATACTATTTAATTTGGTCTTCCATCATGTTCAACCCATTGTACAATAGGTCTCCCAGGCTAATATTAGAAGAAAATTTCCCAACAGAGAAATAAAGCAAAGGAACAACCTACCCTGGGAAGGAGTCAATTTTTCAGAAGGTTAGGCACACATTCCTTAAGAAGAGGATACCTTTTATCTGGACTGAATTAGGACTAGGATTCAGAGATATTTCTTGTTGGGGAGGGCAAAACCCATGCTACCTAAGGATCTCACAAGTTAACAGTCCAAAACTGTTAACTTTTCTAAGCCCTGGTAAGACCAACCATAGACTGCCAAATGTTTCCGATATTCACCAGCCCAGTATGAAGCAGAGTTCCTTGCCAGATATATGCCCTCCCAGTGGGAAATGTGTCTTGTTGGAGCCCAGATTACTGTACATAATCATGGGGAATGATAACATGCCAGGAAAAACTTGAATGAGGAGTCACACTTTATTGGCACCCTTCAGTGTTTTTAATTTGATGCTTATTCCATTTGGAAAAGATCTGTTACTACATGTGGTCTGAATTACACTTTTCATTTCGGCATAGGAAACAGCACTACTGTACATATATGTTCTTATAACCATTAACTGGAATTCAATTTAACCAAAATAGTCCCAAGATGCACCTGACCTCTGGAAGGCTGAGGCTGTTTATTAGCTTCTGCCAAAACTGAAAACCAGCAGTATGACTTAGCAGCATTGAGGCCTGCAGGGCACTTACAGGCGCAATGCACAACAGTTTTATCTCTATAGCTTCCACTGCTAATTATCTCTCTCTTCCATGAGTGACTTATAGATCTAATGGGGAGTTCCTCCTAAATTTTGGATTGAGGCACCCCTTGCTGAATCCACAGACCTCTACATCAGTCAGTCAATCAATCACATGATCGCTGGGCAAAAAAATTATGTATACAGGTCTATATGTACATATAAAGGTAACGGTTCCCCTTTACATTTAATCCAACTCTAGGGGGCAGTTCTCATCCCTGTTTCCAAGCCATAGAGCCAGCGTTTGTCCAAAGACAGTTTCCATGGTCACGTGGCCAGTGTGACTAGACACAGAATGCCATTACCTTCCCACATAGGTGGTACCTATTTATCTACTTGCATTTACATGCTTTCAAACTGCTAGGTTGGCAGGAGGTACATATAAAACTCAGTAATATTTGGAAGAGCTAAAAATTTACATAGGGGAAATATTACTGGGACAAGTAGCAACTTTTTTTGTAAGGAGCTTTTATTCTTCCTAAATTTTTTATTCTGTCAGCTGAGTTGGTGTCTGGTGATCCACCATGTACCTTGCGATGCTTGGCTCAGAACATTATATCATCATGATGTTGCATACTATTCAAACAGAGGCATTGTCCAACAGCAGGGCAATTAACTTTTAAAAAGGGAACAACCACTCAAAACGTGTTATCTGCTGCACCCACCCCCACCCTTCTCTTGCCTTCTCCAGTGTCTTGAACTTTGGTTTAAGATTAATATCTATCAGCTCTAAATATATAGGCATTGACTGGAAGTGACTGATAATCTTTTTAAGCAATGCAGAGAACTCTTAATAGCTCTGCAGGGATGCTAATTAAAATATACAAGAACGACTTAATTAACTCATTATAATGTCTTGTGAACAAAACACAGAGGTGATCAGATATTATTGCTCAGTGGCTGTAAAAAAATTAAACCCGCAAATGAGCGGAGAACAGAGAAGAAACATTTTAGTCCTTCTTGTGAAGGCTCTGCCTTTGAAAGATGGCAGTTGTAATCAGAACCAATTTTCCTACTCATCCTTCTACATTTCACCTCAATCAGGTCAGTCCTTTGCATCAAACATCTGGATGCCTGATGCAAAGGACAAAGTGTCATCCCTCCTCTTTTCCAGTTGTCTCTTCTAGTTCCATCCAGAACTTGGTTTTGAAAGTATGGGATCTGCTGCTCCTAACTCAGTGCATAATCTTCAAGCTGACAGTTGTAGCTCAGCTCAGTTTTAAATTATAGCCAATCTTGACATTTGAGTGACAGATAGCGGGGGGAGATAATGTAAGCATCATTGGTACAAATGGCTTCTGGAAGAAAGGGTGACTTATTCTACATGAAATTTACCTATTCCACACAATGAAGTTCCATTCATCCTTTTATTCAATGTAATACTTTTAAATAGAGCTATTGTCCCTTCTGTATGCATACATGTATGCACCAGACCCGTTCTTTGGTGGCTTTGATACTACATATCAAGTGGAAAATATTGCACCACATTGAACTACTGCAGAAACATTCTATTCTATTCTAGTTATAGTATACTATTTTATAATTGCCAGTTGAGCTCAGGAGAGGTAGCTGTACATGACAGCTCCCAAGGAACAATCCTGATGTTCTGGTCTTAATATTATTATCTTCCTGGCTACATTTCAGGATCTACTGAGCCTTCTCCAACCTGGTGCCTCTCCAAATGTTTTGTGGTCCAAAATGCCCAAAGGGTACCAGCCCAGGGAATTCTGAACTATGTGGTAAAGGAAAGGTGCCCCTTATTTCCTTTAGAGATTTTAATTAGTCAGCCTACATGTTCATATTCCTAGAGCGAGGATGAGATGGAGCTGGAGAAGCAGTGATTTTGCATAGGTTTAAATAGTCACTGCCTGCCACAATTGTACTGTATTAAAATTTACTGAAGCTGTCCCAAAGACTAAAACACTTAGTTGCTTTTCTGATTTGCTGCCTTCATATTTGCCGTGAGAATAAGAATGTAATATTCAGCAAAAGGATTTGCTGTGTATTTCATCTATCTTTATTATAGATCTAATCATAAAATCAGCCAAGTTACAAATGTTAAGATTATTTTTCAGTGCTTCTCCCAAAACTAACAAAATGTCTTATTCACTGCCTTATTCCTACTGGTACTGTATCTTGTTTCTGCCTTGTGTCTGCTTTGCAAAACCAGGTTAATTTTTTTTTAAAAAAATCTGCTCAGAACCATCACAGAAAGGGCTGAAGCAACTCAGCACACCGAGATGTCGTATTGTCTAAACATACCAGGAATAATGTAGTGAGTTGTATCAGAAGTCCTGTTTCCTTCATTACTGTGGGGAAAGATGTGCCAGTCATAGATCAAAGGAACTGTCTTCAACTGATTAAACTGGTGTAGCTAAGAAGCTTACCTTGAACGGACTGAGCTGGTGTAAATGAGAATGTGAGCTGTAAGCTAGGGAATATTGTTGAGTAACTGCTTCAGATCAATCTCAATTTTTCGGCCTCAGTTGGGCCAGTTTGGTGATCAGCCACCTTACTCTGTCTAATGGGAAGAGCAGCCCTGAGAATGAAAATGTATGGCCAGCTCGGATTTTCCTTTATCTATATGGAGATAAATTACATTAGCTGGTGACACATGCTGTAACATATGTAGGTGATCTGTACGGTCCTGCTCTATAGTTAATCGGAGAATCCTTGCCCTCATTCTGACCTTAGGATAATTGGAGGAGAACAGAGCATACGCTTAGGGTTCTTAATGAGTATATTTTGAATGCATACAACCTCTTTTTTCAGTTGAAACAACATACTTTGACATGATGGTTAAGGCTTCTGAGAAAGTATCAAATCTGCAATAACTTCTACTACTCCTTCTGCATGCCTGTACTGTATTTTTCCTTGAGCTAACAATGTTTTGCCACCGTAGAGTACACAGTGATGGCACTAAGAGTGTGACAACACAGTAAGAAAAACGCAGTTTCTCTGCCACAATCTATGCCAGACTTGTCCAACCCACGGCCCGAGGGCCGCATGTGACCCAGGTCAGCTCATAATGCGGCCCAGTGCAATTTTTTATTTTTAAAGAAATTCCAAAGTTTCAAGTTACACTGCCGGCGCTTGCGGCCAGAATGTGGCCGGGGCATGTCACAACAGTAGAGGGGGACAGAGAGAAGGAAGGAAGGAGTGGGAGGGGAGGGGACAGGGGGGCTGCGTGACTGCATTGTGCCGTCCCTGTCAATAGGTGGACCCCCTCCCGGCCGCATAAAGCCGCCAGAGTCAAAGCTGGCAGCCTCTGCTGTCTGAGATTGCAGCTGCCGGTAAGTGCACTTGGAGCAGGGCTGTGGAGGACGGCTAGGGCTGCCCCCCCATGCGGCCCAAACCAAATGCATGTGTGGCCCAAATCAAATGTTCATCTTCTAATGTGGCCCAGGGAAGGTGAAAGGTTGGACACCCCTGATCTATGCGATAAGTTTCACAAAGTTGCTACATTTCATATTGATCCAATATAAACTATCACAGGTATAGCAAGTTTTTAAAATGCTGAAATTTCACACATTTACTCTATCTATTTCAGTTTTGGGGAAACCCTACACTCCCTCCCCATATTGATAAAAATTACTAATTTATTCAGGGTTGTCAAAGAATTGTGCCTATAGTTTAGTGACATTCTGAGAAGTGCTTCACAATAAGGTTCAGTCAGAGACTTCATAGATTTATACAAGACCAGAAGAACTGGGTCATTTTATTCTGCGTACTTCAGAATTTATTGAAAGCAACCAAATTGTGAGCATGAACCAGGTCTATCTGTGTTAAGTGGCCACACGGGGAGAGGAGGAAATTGTCACACTAAAATAAGATATACACTTAAGTTGTGGTAGGGTGCTTTATACATCCATCCATCCATCCATCCATCCATCCATCCATCCATCCATCCATCCATCCATCCATCCATCCTTCCTTCCTTCCTTCCTTCCTTCCTTCCTTCCTTCCTTCCTTCCTTCCTTCCTTCCTTCCTTCCTTCTCCTTGCTTTTGAATCACACAACAACAGCACAATTCTGTTAATTTATTTTCTGAGATAGTTGTTGTCACATACAGCACTGATGGTACCTGTCTGTCATGGGTTTGGAGGGAAAGTTCCATCCTATGGGGAGTGGAAGGCGGGACATCAGGGGGGAGGAGCTGTACTGTATATATTTGGGGGAAGTCCTTCGTAAGGGAGCTGACGTGGAGAAGTGGAGTTGGAGTCTGTGGGTCAGACTGGGTACAACTGTTCGTCAGATAGTACATACCTGATAGGTTCAGGTTTCTATCTAGGTAGCCAGAACGGATAGGTTCAGGGTCTGTGCGTTACCTTAAAGTGTTCCGTGGGAACCAATCTGTTGTATGTGTATGATTGGGACTATACCAAGTTCCAGTATCCTATTTACCTGATCCTTTTATTTACCCTGTTTGTTTTTTTCAATAAACCTTGTTCTCTTGTTTATTAAAATCCATTCCTGGTCTGGGTGACTTGGGAGAGCGAATGGTTGGTGGCAGCATAACTACAGGGTGGGATACTCCAGTAGGTCTGGGGTTGTTACATTTATTGGTGTCCAGCAGGTGGGATCCGACTGGTCCAGTTGCCCAGTGGTCCAGCAAAGCCTTGGCTAGTGTGCCCAGAGCAAGGGGGGTCTAGTCAGGGAAAATCTGAGGGCGCGTAGGTAATCTTCTAGGCTTACCTCACGGGGAGGTAGGCTAGTGGAAGAACGTGCAAACTCAGATTGGGGGACTAGATTAGGGAGCTCTGAGGCAACCCGTTTTGGCGGGAAAGGGCTGAGGCAAAGCTGCGTGAAGTAACAGTGATCTAGCCTGTCTGCTGAGAGGCCTAGCAGAGGGGGTGAATTCTGTCTGGCAATAGTTGCAAGTGGGTGCTGGAGGGACAGCAGCAGTCTATAGAAGGCTGTTTCTGAGGCAAAAGGAAAAAAGTCGTCGTTTTATTTTGAGGCGTGACTTTTGAAGGCAGCCTGGTCTGGGGGGATTATGCCCTTGACTCGAAGCCAAATGGCAGAAATGGGTGAAGTGAGAGAACCACAGGGAGACCAAGGTTCTGAGGAGGAATTTGGCTCAGTGCAGGATGAGAGCACGGGAGAACTGACCTCAGAACTCAGAAAAATGCTCCTAGCCCAACAGCATGAACTGAGGGTGAGGGAAATGGAGGAAAGGGAAAGGGAGAAACAAAGACAATTTGAAATGGAAAGGGAAGAGAAACAGAGACAGTTGGAGTTAGAAAGAATGGCGTTTGAGCTGAAGAAGGTGGAAATAATGAGTAGAAATAGGAATAACAATAATAATGAGGGGAACCCAGGGAATGGGGAAGGCAGCCTGTCTAAAACTGACTTGAAGAAATTCCCTGCGTACAACAAGGGAGATTGCCCTGAGGTGTTCTTTTCCCTCGTGGAAAGAGCGTTTGTGGACTTCTCAGTAAGGGAAACTGAGAAGATGACCATTATGCGATCTTTAATCAGTGGCAGCCTGGCAGAAGTCTATGCAGAGATGCCAGTGGAACTGCTGAAAGACTTCGCTGAGTTTAAAAAACTGGTGTTTGCCCGGCATGGGATAAATGCTGAACAGCTGAGGCAAAAATTCAGGTCACTCACAAAAAAAACAGAGCAGACTTTTACCCAAGTGGGGGCCCAACTGGTGAGGTTGCTAGAGAAATGGCTGTCTCAGGAGGGGACAGAGACCTTCCAGCAGCTCAAAGACCTGATAGCGCTGGAGCAATTTTATTCAGTCCTGCATGGGGAACTAAAGTTCCATGTGAGAGAGAGGAAACCGAAAATTGTGACAGAAGCGGCGGAGATTGCAGATTTTATTTCCCAAATAAGGAAGCCCTTAGGTGCTGAGGGGAAAACTGTGGGTAAGCCCAAAGAAACCTACAGCAGGTACTCTCAGGGACCAGGGAAAAACCAGCAAGGGGGAGGGGCCCATGTTGAAGGGAAGCCCTCTGACATGAAACCACCAAGACCTCAGATTTTGGAGGGAAAACCAAAAACAGATGAGAAAGACTCCAAGTACAGCAGAAAATGTTATTTCTGTCCAGGAAAGGGCCATCTAATCTCAGAGTGTGAGAAATTAAAGCAGCTAAAGGGAAATTTGCCTCATGATTTGAGTGGAACCAAGCCAAAAGCTGTGTTCTGTGTCCAGACAGAGCAAAGCTCCTTGCCACTGAGGGAGCCTGTTGCCATGGCGACTCACTCTGGACCAGTTACATCTGCTGATCAGGCTGGGGAAAATGGTCCTCTTGTGGAGGTCAAGCGCTGCTTACTAGTTAGGACAGATTCGCAATTGTTTGAGACCGCTGGGGTGGACGTAGGAATACTTGACCATCAGTATAGGGGGCTAAGGGATACTTGTTCCCAGGTGACCCTGTGCCATTATTCCTAGGAATAATGACATTATTCCTAGGAAGCATATAATCCCAAATGAGAGCCTGAAGGTGGCAGGGATTGAGGGGCAGGTGATCTCACTGCCAGTAGCTGAGGTACCTGTGAGCTTTCAAGGCTGGAGGGGAGTTTGGCGTCTAGCGATTTCATAGACTCTGCCAGCAGCCGTGCTCGTGGGAAATGACCTGGCTGAACATGTGAAATGGGTGCTAGTGATTACACGCTCACAAGCTACCACGGGGACAGTTCAGGGGGGTACTGAAGAGCCCGAGGCTGAAGCAGATGAGGGTAGTCCCGAAGCGGTGGCAGAAACCTTAACCACAGACAGCAAATTTGGCCAAGAGCAAAAGGCAGATGCCACTCTCCGAAAGTGTTTTGAAAAGGTGACAGACACCCAGCTAACACCTGAAACCCCAGCGAGATTTCACGAGAAAAAGGGAATTTTATATAGAGAGACAGTGATGAATGTCTCAAAAGGGGGAGATGGGATCAGAAGTCAGCTAGTGGTACCTGAAAAGTATCGCCCCAAAGGGGGCACTCTGACATGTTTGCTGCGCACTTGGGGGTGAACAAAACACAGCAGAGAATCACACAAAATTTTTACTGGCCTGAAATAGGGAAGCAGATCAAGGAGTTCTGTAAACAATGTGATGTGTGTCAGAGGCAGGGGAATAACCGTGACAGGACCAAAGCGAAGTTGTGCCCTTTGCCTGTGATTGACACCCCGTTCAAATGTATAGGAGTGGATATTGTGGGACCTTTGCCCAAGGCCACAAAGAGGGGGAACCGGTTCATTCTCACCATTGTGGACCATGCCACGAGGTACCCTGAAGCCATTCCCTTGACTAACATCGAAACTAACACAGTGGCAGATGCCTTGGTGGGGTATATGTCCAGGATGGGATTTGCCTCAGAAATAATCACCGATTTGGGCACATCGTTTACATCAAAGCTCATGAAACGGTTATGGCAAATCTGTGGAATTAAACACAAGGAAACCACTGCCTATCACCCCGAAAGTAATGGGTTAGCGGAGAAGTTCAATGGGACTCTGATGCGCATGATTAGGGCTTACTTGGCAGAGAATCCAAACAATTGGGACCAGAAGCTGCAATCCCTTTTGTTTGCTTACCGATCAGTGCCCCAAGCCAGTACCGGGTTCAGTCCGTTTGAACTTTTGTTTGGGAGAAAAGTAAAAGGTCCACTTGATTTAATCAAACAGAATTGGGAGCAGATCACCCAGGGTGACCCACAAAATGTTCTGACGTATATAGACACTTTAATGAATGACCTGAAGAGAAACCTAGAGCTAGCAGCAGAAAACCTGCAAGCTCAGAAGGTCAGACAGAAAACCTGGTATGACCAGAAAGCCAGGGAGAGGCACTTTAACCCAGGGGAGGAAGTGCTTTGGCTTAGGTCCTGCAAAGAGAACAAACTGCAGCTCAAATGGGCAGGACCATACAGGGTCATTTCCAAGATGTCGGACCTGAACTACCTTATAGAACAGGAGGAACACCAAGCACGGAGGGTGGTACATGTGAATGCCCTGAAACCCTACTACAGAGGGGAACAGAGGGTTTTATTTGCCATAAAAGCAGCTGAGAGTGAGGAAGCTGAATTGCCCTTCTGGGAGGGTAGAGGGGAAGTGAAATACAACCCAGATGAGGTGAAGATCAGTCCTGCACTCACCCAAGACCAGCAGCAAGAACTAAAAGTGCTGCTCACTAAATATCATAAGGTTTTTTCAAATAAGCCGGGGATAGTGAAGGGAGTGATGCATCGGATCCACACAGGGGATGCACCCCCACAAGCAGTATCCCCGTACCGAGTGACGGGACCCTATAGGGACAAGGTGCGGAAGGAGCTGGACGAGATGCTTAGGGAGAACATAATCGTCCCCTCTTCTAGTCCTTGGTCCTCTCCGATAGTCCTGGTGGACAAGCCTGATGGGAGCATTAGATTTTGTGTAGATTACCGGAAATTAAACCGCGTAACCACTCCTGATGCCTACCCAATGCCCAGGCTAGACAACCTGATTGAAACCATAGGGGGTTGTCGGTTCATTTCATCGTTGGACCTAGTAAAGGGTTACTGGCAATTAAGGATTGATCCCAGGGATCAGGAAAAGACCGCATTTTGCAGCCCTTTCGGTCTATATGAGTTTAGAGACCTTAGTTTTGGTCTCAGAAATGCACCAGCCGCATTTCAAAGGCTGATGGACCAGACCTTAGCAGGGCTCAGTGACTTTACTGTGGCCTACATTGACGATATAGGGATCTTCAGCAATACCTGGGAAGATCACCTGAAACACCTGGAGATAGTGCTGCAGAGGTTAAGTGCAGCAGGGCTAACAGTAAAGGCAAGCAAGTGTCAGCTGGGTAGCCCAGAAATAAAATACTTGGGTCACATAGTAGGGGGAGGAGTGATCAAACCCCTAGAGGCCAAGATAGAAGCCGTTCGTGATTGGCCCAGACCCAACACCAAGAAAAAAGTCAAATCATTTCTTGGGTTGGTGGGCTACTACAGAAAGTTCATCCCGAGGTTTAGCGAGATGGCGACTCCGCTGACCGATCTGACGTGGAAGAAGACTGATGACCGCATCCCGTGGACCAGCGACTGTGAGGAGGCGTTCCAGAGGTTGAAGGAGGCGCTCATCCATTATCCAGTGCTGCGTGCTCCCGACTTCGACCGGGAGTTCATCATCTACACCGATGCGTCTAACAGCGGGGTAGGAGCAGTTCTTTGCCAGGAGGATGAAAATGGTGACCAGCATCCAGTGTCCTACCTGAGTAGGAAACTCCAGAAAGGTGAGAGACATTTGGCAACCGTGGAAAAGGAGTGCCTGGCCATAGTATACGCGATTCAGAAGGCTAAACCTTACATCTGGGGAAGACATTTTGTTCTGTGCACTGACCACTCACCACTGCAGTGGTTAAAGACAATGAAAACACATAATAGTAAACTTATGAGGTGGGCTTTAAACCTGCAAGATTTTGACTTTGAAGTGAAGGTGGTCAGAGGGACAATGAACTGTGTTGCTGACGCCTTGTCAAGAAGACCCGACGAGTGAAGACGGCGAAGAAACCATGGACTGTGTATATTGGTGACCAAAAGTTAAATGTACCTGTTTATTGAACAGGCTTGGTATGTATTAATAAAGGTAACTTAATGTATTGCAAATATTAATGTATAAATGCATAAGTGATATGTTTGACCTAGAGTGAGTAAGTATGGGTTATGGGATTGTATTAGAATGTATAACTGTTTATGTGTTTTGATCCTGGTTGTTTTTTGGAGAAAAGCACTTTAGCTTTTCCCCCGCAAAACAACTTATAAAGGGGGGAGGTGTCACATACAGCACTGATGGTACCTATCTGTCATGGGTTTGGAGGGAAAGTTCCATCCTATGGGGAGTGGAAGGTGGGACATCAGGGGGGAGGAGCTGTACTGTATATATTTGGGGGAAGTCCTTCGTAAGGGAGCTGACGTGGAGAAGTGGAGTTGGAGTCTGTGGGTCAGACTGGGTACAACTGTTCGTCAGATAGTACATACCTGATAGGTTCAGGTTTCTATCTAGGTAGCCAGAACGGATAGGTTCAGGGTCTGTGCGTTACCTTAAAGTGTTCCGTGGGAACCAATCTGTTGTATGTGTATGATTGGGACTATACCAAGTTCCAGTATCCTATTTACCTGATCCTTTTATTTACCCTGTTTGTTTTTTCAATAAACCTTGTTCTCTTGTTTATTAAAATCCATTCCTGGTCTGGGTGACTTGGTAGAGCGAATGGTTGGTGGCAGCATAACTACAGGGTGGGATACTCCAGTAGGTCTGGGGTTGCTACAGTTGTGCATCTCAAAGCTTAGAAGAGTAGCCCCGCCCCTGGGCATCTGCTAATTAATTGCACAGAAAGAGAATTTCCCTGCTTACTCTTTATAGATCACATAGGAAGCTTCCTCTCAAAGAGTCACATCTTTGATCTAGGTCAAGCTACAAGTAAATCAAGTTATTTTTGCCACAACAGTCCAGCTAGCTCAATACTGTCTGTTGAATGAATGGCCACAGTTGTTCAAAGTCTCAGCATGTAACATGGGATTATGGCATGTAAAAGATGTGCTTGATTACTGAACTACCACTACCTAAGTCTGGCATCTAAGAAGTTATTCTGCTTGTGCAGTCAGCAGGTTCCACTTAATGTTAAGCTGTTATTTCCCAATCCAATTCAGTACTTTCTAATCAAACTCCAAACCTTGTACACTAAGATTTTCGAAGGCATCTCAGTGACTTGCCTTATTTTAGATTTTGATGTCAAATTTTAATCAATGTTCCTTTTAAGCTTCTTAGACACTTGTGTAAGCAAACAATTTTAAGCATGTCAGCTGGCCCAGAAAGGAGAATTCTCTTGTTCTTAAGACCATTAGTATAGGAAAGCTATAGCAGATTAAAATACTGTTGACATCTTTGTGAGAGTCAGGTTATGATGACTGCTAGAATACTGACTACATGAGATCTCTACTTTAAAAGGTTTAAGCAGCATATTCAGAAGACAAAACAAATTTGCACAGACATCTGGACAACTTCAGTCAGAAAAAGTTATGGTGTGGTTAAGTTTAGAAAAGTTACTCTGAATCCTTCAAAAATCCATCAGCCAGCAGGACTACTGAAAACTATAATAATAATAAAACCTTTTCCAAACTCTGTAGATCGCCAATTGTTGTGATGGCAACAGAAACACACGGGAGAAATTAGGAGTTGGTGATCACAACAGTCTGAAGATTATACTTTTTAAAAAACAATGTCTTTTTTAAAATGGTAATTGTTAAGTGGGAGGTAAGAATGGAGTTTAGGTACAATCAGTAATTACAGACTCCAGAATACATGTTTTTCTCTGCCTCTTTTCCCATGCTCTGAATCTGTTCTACAATTTTCACATCACGCAGTACAGAGAGAAAATAAAATTGGAAAGTCAAATATGTACTGTACATTGATCACATTGGGTACATAGCACATCTTCAAAGCTCTGTGCTAAAAATATCAAAAAAGCCTAGGAATTTTCATTCTTGGCATGTTCTCCATCCTATGGAAAAGGGATATGTGATGATGGCAAAGAATTGCACTACAGAAGAGTACTGTACTGTTAATCCATAAAAGTATATAGTTTCAAAAAGCTGGCTGCTGAAGGGGGTGGGAGGCTGCAGAGATGTAAGCAGGAATTTTTGAAATACTGTACACAGTAAGCTACCACACACATGACAGTTTTCCTTTGTATAATCTCCTTCATAATGCAGAAAGCTGGAATGTGACTGGCTTTCCTGTGTGACAAATGAAACCAAGATAGTGTTTCTATGATATAGTCTGGAGCACAATACATTAAGTAAAATATGTTTATTCCACCTTACATCCACAGATATCAGAGAGAGCTCTTTGATTACAGCCAATAAAACAACAATAGTAACTTTAATACTATTAATCAAAACTAAACCCACAAACTAACAGGACCATTCTCATACAATAAAATGGAAGGGCATTACATCACCAGATTTTTACTGCTTAGTATGTAGTAACATACAATGTTTCATAGGCCCACGGCTATAAAGCTACCAAGTACATTTGAGCACCCTTCACCAACAACCTCCACAGGTGAGATAACAGATTTGCATTAAGCACTCAGTAAAGGTTCCTATGTTATCATTATTCCTTCAAGTCTTTCCTTACTTTGAAAACATGTGAGAATAACAGATTTTGCCATATTTTACTGAGTCTACCCTGTCCAATCTTTTGCCACCATATTGAAGAAATGAAAATGAGATTAAGACTTGGAAGGGCAGCCATGAAGGAAAGAAAAGATCCTTAAGAAGAAGAATGTATTACAGGAGATCAAGGTCAAGATCTTTCAATATTCTCAATTACTGTGTATGGGTGCGAAAGATAGACAATGAAGAAACCTGGTGGGAGAAAAAATTGATTCGTCTAAAATGCGGTATTGGAGACGAGCTTTACATATACCATAGGCTGCCAAAAAAACGAATAAGTGGTTAAAGATCAAATCAACACTACCCTCTTCCTAGAAGCTAAAATGACTAAACGGCGATTATCCTACTTTTGACATAAAACACTGTTGATTATAGGACCTTTCAGAAGTAATTAATTCACAGGGCCACTCAAGAAGGACTTAAAGGCACATGAAAGACACATTCATCTCTCTTACACTTATACTGTACTGTATTACAGATAGGTATGGCAATGGGAACAGCTGCACTTAGTGAAATTAAGAAAGAATTTCAACTAATTTTTATCAGCATTTACAAATTTATTCACATTTGAAACAAAAAAGATTTAAAAATATGAAGGTCTATAAAGTGAGTCCCTGCTGCCTTAAAAATCTTGTTTTAAAAAATTCTGATATATCGCTAAAGTGGCATATACATGCTGTTTTCCTGTCAATTCCAATTGTTAGTTAAAGTGCCACCTAGTGTCACTAGATAAATTTAGGTACTGTTAAAAAGGGCTTAAATTGTTGAAAAGCTAGAGGGGGATATTAACTATAAGTCACACAAAGGTGAGGATGATGGTTGCAATAGGGAAGGCATCGGATAAGTGATACATTGCTAAACAGTTGTGGAGGGAAAAAAATAAAAGAAAAAGTAAGTGATTTATCACTAAGCATTTAAAAAAATTAAGGGTAAAAAAAGGCAGTGGTCACGGCGCCCCAAAAAAACTGACCCATTTGTAAAGTAAATAAATTGACAGCAATGTTCTCATGTGCTAAAACAATAAGGACTGAAGTGATACAGGGATTGGATCATTTTTAAGAAGCCAAGCTGGCGGGGTGGTAAAAAAACCTTACTGCCTGGCCAGATGAATCAATATTACCCATGTAAACAAAAGTTTATAAAATGATTTAAATAACAGCAGAATTTATGCAAGTGATGTCCTTTTGGCATGTAAGACTGCACCCTGACAGATTTTTCCATCCCTAGTTTTGATGGCAACACCCCTCAACTTGAATGTAAAGAAATCTGGAGAAAAGAGCCAAAAGCTTGCATTTGTTTCACTACAAATCAACAAAGTCTTAAGTCTCCCATATAATATTGAAGTGGGGGGGGAACCCCGCATCTTAAAACAGTCTGCTGATTTTGCATTTCAGATTTCCATCCAACTATTTTGCCAATAGAAAACGCTGCCTCTTGTTTCCTTGCATTTATATTACAGAAGGGAGTGGGCAGCACCATTGAAACCACACCAATTTATATAAGAAACTTTGGAGCAGCCTTCGGAAGTCTTTCTCAAACCTCTTTCCAACTGTTCCTCCTACCTTTTTTCTTTCCAGTGCTTCCAGACATGAAAATAACTGGCAACTGACCTAGCCCTTAAATTATACTGAGAACCTCTTTGTGCTGAAATAGATCAACAATTTGGGATGAATAAAAAGTTGATCTGATATCCCTCCTCAAGGATTTAACAGAGCCCTGAACAGAAGAATCAGGGTCCCCCTTTACCTTCTATGCAGAACAACAGGAACTGCACAAAGGGCCTCAAAGAGAACGAAATTTAAGGGCCAAAACTTGTCCAGCAAGCCATGACAAGCTAATGTGCTGTGCAACAGCGGAGAAGTAACTTAAAAACCTTGTTGTTCTGAAGGAATCAGAAGTGCCTGCCAGGAAACCATGAGCCACGTTTCTTTTCCTCCACACCCCACTAGTTTCTAGGAGTCTGCCTACCTTTTCTTTTTTAACATAACCTCAACAGCATGTGCTGTGCAGGCAGACTCCTCCTTCCGCAGCAGCCCTCCCACTGAAGCGCGCAGGGGGGGGGGAAGGAGGAAAAATAGAAAAGCAGAAGGAGCTTCCTTAGCTCTAGCTGCTCCTTCCTCCTCCTCTTTTTTCTTCTTTCTTTTCCTCCTCCTTCTTCATCCTCCTCCCCTTTTATCCGCCTCCTTCTGCTGGCTGGGGCTTTTGTTTTTCCTCCTAGCTCTCTTGTTTTCCACACGTGACTGCTGTGTTGTTGCACCGAGCGCGCGGCGGGGCGAGGGCACCTATAAATGCTAATAACTTTGGCCCAGGAGAGAAGAAGAAAGGGGAAAAAAAGAGGCAGGAGCAAAAAGAAGAGAAGGGGGCTGCCGGTGAGGGTGGCGGCGGCGGCGGCGGCGGCCGACCTCGGGCGCTCTCCTCATGCAGGCAGCCAGAGGGGGAAGGAGGGAAAACATGCCGCCCAAGCCCAAAGCCCACCTCTTCTTCGCAGGGTCCCGGCTTCCCGGCCTCGCCGCCCGCTGCTAACCCGCCGCCTGAGAGCCCGAGCCTGCCGCCAGCATTCTCCTTCTTGCCCGCTCCGAGAGCGGGCGGGCGGGCGCGACAGACAATGGCGGCGGCGGCGGCTCCTGCTCCTGCCGCCACCAGCGGCGGCGGCGGCGGCGGCGGTGGTAGCAGCAGCAGCCCTGGGAGTGCCCACAGCGGCGGCAGCGGCACATTCCACCAGCAGCTAGAGCCCTGCCTGAGGAAGGCGCCGCCGCCGCTGCGCATGGACCCCCGGCGCAGGCAGGCAGCGCTGTCTTTCCTCACCAACATCTCTCTGGATGGGCGACCGGTGCTGCAGGACGAGGAGGGCGGAGGAGGCGGCGGCGGCGGCGGCGAAGAGAGCGAGCTCGGCGCTGCGACCGTTGCGAGGACGGCGGCGGCGGCGGCTGCAGCCTGCAATAGCAGCAGCGCGAGGACTCGGCAGAGCCTGAGCGCCTTCCAGTCGCCCGCCCCGCACCATCATCACCCGCAACCGCAGCAGCCGCCGCCACCACCCGGGGCTTGCCCCAGCGCCTACAGCAGTAGCAGCAGCAGCAGCTGCAGCGCCAGGCCGATGGGCCCCTTGGGAGCGGCAGGCGAGCAGCAGGAAGACGAGGACGGGGACGAAGACGCCTTCGCCGACGTGCAGGTGCCGGGCCCGGCTCCTTTCCTGGGTTCCTCCGGAACCCCCTGCGCCAGCGGCACCCGGGGTCGCCTCAACTCCTTCACTCAGGGAATCCTGCCCGTCGCCTTCGCTAGAACCGTCCCGCAGAATTATGGCTGTCTGGAGCAAGGTCAGGTGGGCACCAGCGCCTTCGAGCTGCAGAGGTCCCGGTAAGTGAGGGGGGGGGGGACTTTATCCGCGTAGGGGATCCGCCAGGGCCTTGGAGGGATCTCCAAGCTGCACATACCAAGGCATTTCGCTCTGTAATGTCCTTTAAGAGCCAGGAGGTTCTAAAGTGAAACTCTAGCCAAAACTCTGGACGAAGACATTAGGAGAGAATCGATAGACAGATAACTGTGGGCAGTCATAATGACTCCTGAACACCTTTAATGAGATGTCTCCATTGGCAATCAAGAGTTTATTTTCTTTCTACCTATATTACCTGTCAATGCATATGTGTAGATTGATCCTTTGCCTATGGGCTTGGCTCATCTCTATCCATAGAAGGACCACCCTGTTCCTTGTTTTGCACAGAACTGTGGGTTGTTCCTTAGGACTAATGAGCTTAAGAGTACAAATGTGAGATGTTTTTGTAAGACATACAAGATATGATATGTACAGATTGTACCACATTGTTTAGTGCTTATCACATTGTACACTCCTTGCTTAAGCCACCCAAATGTGTAAACTGTTAAGGCCCAGATTCCTCCACCTTCATTCTGAACAACATCTGGTATGTTGCTACCTGTATACAAATGTTAAGCATTATGTTGAAGTACTAAATTTAAATTCAATTTCAAAGTTTACCTGCTTTGTTTCTCCCCCACGTGGCACAATCTGTCTGGACTTGAGAACTAGATTGCTTCCCAGGTGTCTTGCTTGGAATGTTAGTTTATTTATATTTAAATACCTGTATATATCAAGCCTTTCTATTTGGATCTGAATAGATCCTAGCAAAATGTCCACATTTGAGAATTCAGCCGGATTATACTGCATTTTCAAGTTCTTTACATGGGTGAGTATTTGAAATGAAGGTGTCTTAAACATGGTAAAAAGTGAAGAAGCAAGATGCAGAGTGACAACAAATGCACATGTCACTTCACAATTTCCTCTTTGATAGCAGGAGGGGTTGCTACCCTCCTGTCTGTGTTCACGGAAGCAAACAAAGTGCACTAAATTCTGTTGGTGATACAAGGGTGGTTTCACAGTCAGGGTGTACTGCTAGTGTGTGATTTGGTCTGGAAGATTTAATTTTGTGCTGTTCTAGTCTGTGGAAGTAAGGTCTTAGTGTGGTTTAGAGCAATAACAGAGAATAATTGTTTTAATTGCTTTACTGAAAGCTTCTGTGTGTCACCTTTGAGTTGCACAGTGAAGTATTGGAGTGGGAGCTGTATCGATGTGTTTTATCCAGATTCTACTTGTGTTGATTAAAAACATAACATCAAAAGAAGTATGTGGAAAGCATAAATAAAAGCATATCAATAAAAATATATAGCTAGTTTGTAAGAATTTGCACCATTTTAGACAGCATATGAGCTTACATGCTGATGGCCTACCTAAATAAAAATGATTTTGCCAGCAGGTAAAAGGATAAGGGTGGAGGGCGGAGGATGTGGATCTATCACATTAGCACCCACTCCACCTAATTCCTTAACAAAGCATAAACCTGAATATCTCTTCAGAAGCATTGTGTGACTCTCTGCTCAGGCAAGCTTTTGCAGGTTGATTGCATTTCGGAAATTTGTATCAGGATATCCATTACTGTACTGTTAATTTCATTTTTTTTTTTTTTGGCCTATGGGTAATACCTCAATAGTAAACACACTTATCTTATTGAACGTACAGTAGTAGGACATTACTCAGCACTATGTCAGGCCAAAGGATTGAACATTGCTAGATGGATTGAAGATCAAATGACATCACCTTCCTGAGGATGAAGAGGTGAATTTGTAACATGAAACCCAAGCAAAATCCCTTTGTTCTAGGCATCCCTGCTACAAATTCAAAACCTGGCACTGGCTTACCTTTTTTTGTTTGTTTGCAAGCATAAATATGCATGTGGTTTTAAATAAATGCTGCGGAAGGTGTTTGCTTTTCCATTGGGATGAGATTTTGTTACATGCCTCTAAAATAGCATTAGATATGTTTTAAAATCATAAATGCTGTTGACTACTAGGCGTCCAAAGGACACATCCCTCTTTCTTAATTCTTGATGTTTAGCTCTCTAGTTAAGATGCAGAGCCATAGCAAGCTGTTTCAATGTCCAGAGGAGATCCTACTGTTATTTTCTGCTTAATAATGGCTTTTCATAATAGGTGGAACACCTTCCATGAGACAAACGTATAGAGAAATGCTGTTCAAACTTTGCACACTCAAAGAGAATGCTAGTGATGATACAGAACCTAATACTCTTCACTTTGCTTGTCCGTCTGATAGCACTGATGTCAGCATTGGGATTTAGTACTTTATGCAGAGATTTAAAAAATTCCTCTTCATTAAGGAATGAATGGAGACTCTTCATTCTCAAGGACTGAAACAAAAATAATTAGAACCAGGTGGGCATTGCGTTGCTGGGTCCAGGTGGTGAATCTGACAGGCTACTATCTAAAGTAATGTGTGCATCTTACTAATCAGCAGTATTTTCTTTTGTCCATGAACCGCCTCAAAATCTGATATCTTAATCCCTTCATTTATTACCTTGTTTTGTCCTGCATTACACATCAGCTGATGCACCACCCCTTAACTCCCATTCTGTTCTTCAATCCCGATCTCTCTTTAATAGGAAGCTGTTACAGCATGTTTGTTTAAAGTGGAAGCACTCTGTTTACCCAGTTGAAAGATTTTAAAAAAGCCCTATCTTGTAGGGAGGGATTAATGAATAAATAACAAGCTTAAGTGACAAATCCTGCACAGATAACTGGCTGTTCAAACTCTCCTAAATGTTTTGAACATGATTAGACCTTAACAAAAATAATTAACAGAAGAGTGGGCATTCAGCTGCCACAGGACCATTTAGGCGTTATAGTTGAAATCATATGATTGTGTTTGAGCTGTGTTAATAGTCTAGCTGATCTGAGTACAGGGAATAACAAGTCAAGTGAACATCCATAGGGTCCCGTTAGTTTTGATAATAACTATTTCCCTTTATGTGGAGGCATACAAAGACAAATCTGAATTTTAATTATTCTAATATGTGATTATATAGTATGCAAATTTAGTTCTGCATATGTATCTGTTTATTGTGGTTTATTTCTTTGACATGATGGGGATGCATTTATTGATGAATTGTCCTGTGGAGATCTTTCAGAGTGAATTCTTCACAGTTGAAGGACAAGATATGGCAAGCAGCATAGAGACAAGCGGTGGGAAAAAGACAACAGCCTATGTTTTATAAGCACAAAATGGAGAGAGTTAAGATAGGAAGTGAAATAAAGAAATAAAAATACAAAATAAAGCCAAAACACCCATCCTAGTAACAGAGTGAAAACTCAGATATACTGCACAATAGGAGACAATTACTATTTGTCTCAATTGTCACCTATCTTCCCTCCAAGGGACTACCATTTATTTTTACCGTATCTGTCTTGATATGAGAGGGAGAGAAGAATGCACATGTGTCTTATTCTACCCACTGAGCTTAACAGCAGAATGGAACTAATTTCATTGATGGAAACTTTGCTTTCGTCCTTGATGCCAAACTGCCTCACAGTTACGAGTTCTGCTGTTTCACTTGTTCTCCCAACTCACCTTATTATGTGACTTTTTTTCCCCTAACGGTTTTGACTGTGCTTCTTAAAGCTTGAAGATTTTGATTAGTCCTCTCACAAGAAAACCATAATTACTTCTCGTTTTATGTGTTTTTAGTGGTGCTCCAGTGGCAGTGTTCTAGGAGCCATGTTTTGAAGTTTTTCTTCATCGATTTAGAAGACAGATGTATATCCTGCCTTTCTGTTAGAGTAATGTGCAACTAGTAGCTTGCCAGAGGAGCTTGCAAATATTTGTAATCACTCATCAAATGTTTTTGTGTGTCTTTATACATGCACAGAGATGTACTTCTCAAATCCTTAGAAGTCTTTTAGTCAATGGATGTAGGTGGCGTGATCTCTTCAGTGCTTCAGGACATGGAGACATGTGATCTTTCTGACCGAGAAGGGAGTCAGCTATTGACTTCTGCAGCTGCTGCTGCTGTAGCTGATGGAAAGGCTATATTAGCCTCTGCCATGCTGTGGTTCCCTTCTTGAGTGGCTGTGGGTGCCACCTCCCAGTGGCATGTGGTCACCTGGCCTTTGGCAAAAGCTAGAGTGCCGTGGTATAGTGTGACACATGTCTGCTTTAAATTAGTTGTGATTAAGACAGGCTTGGATATGACCAACTGTTTCCATTGCTTTTTCTGGGATTTAGTCACATGACAGTAGGTTTCTACCCTAACTGTGACATACGTATTTTAACATAAATCACAGTTAGAGTAGGTCGATTTGAATCATTGGAACTTATCTAGTGTAATTTACTACTACACTAAACAACAGGATTTTGGTCATAGTATTCTGTATTATTTCTTTGTTTAATGCAGACTGCCATTTTGCCAATTAACTACACTCACCCACCACCTTGTATATACCTTTAAAGTTAAGCGGCTTCAAGCATTTTTAGGCTCCCAGGGGCAAATTGAAATTTGAAAAGTGTCTTGGATTCAAGTGGTGGGTGAGGTTTATGGTACAATATGACGGCAAGGACACAGTTGATCGGACCCCTGCAAATGATTCAGGACCAGGTGTGAATCTACACAATCTCATATGCAGATCACAGCTCAATTCTGTGCATACCTATTCAGGAGGAAGTCTGTGTGCAACAACTGTTCTGTCTGTAGACCCAGCTCAGTTCATAGCATAGTGTTTAAAGCTTAAATGCTAGACTGTGTCTGATTGCTACTTGAAAATAATAGCAGAAGATGCTTAGGGCCAGTGGGAAACCCCACGGCCTTCATTTATTTCACATTGCTGGAGAATTGCTATCCCTGATTTTACTTTGTGTGCCTTAAGAACATATCACAGATTTATTATATTCACTGAGATACTGGTTTTGTGCTGCTTTTTTTAACATGTGGCATGTGCTGTCCTTTTTCTAAACAGGCTGCTAACAAAATACTGCTAAGTATTTCAGTGTAAAGCGTAGGCTGGAATCAGTTAGAGAGTGTAGTTATATGAGCCTTCTAGAAGAAGACTGTGAAGCCTTCTAAAAAAACTGCCCTAGGAGTATTGCATTGTCCAACTGCAAATATATGTTTTCTTGGGCAAACTTTGTGGTGGTGGTGGTTGTGGGTTTTTCGGGCTCTTTGGCAGTGTTCTGAAGGTTGTTGTTCCTGACATTTCACCAGTCTCTGTGGCCGCCATCTTCAGGGGACTGGAGTAGGAACTCTGTCCATGCTCTGTGGTGGTGGTTGTGCACCTCCAAACATTCTTGATGAATACTGATTATTGTGGACCCATTTCAATCCAGTTTTATTTCTGAGATTGGCAGGGCTCTTCATATTAGTGTTGCCTAATATTCCCATACTGCCTTTCTCTTTCTGCATAATGCTCGCTGCTTTCCGGAGTAGATAAAAAACAATGATTTTTAAAAACCAGATTGATTTAAATAATGATTTTAATCATAATTTAAAAATCAGTTTTTATTTAAATCATCAAAAATCCTTTTTATTTCAGTGGTATAAAACCTCAATTTTTAATTGAAATAAATCACTATTTAAACAACTATTTAAATAAATTTGATTCAAATCAAACCCACCCTGCTGCTTTCCTGTCTTTCGGATTTACAGAGAAAAAAATATAAAAATATAGAAGTTATCTGTAGAAGCTAGGGTTCACTATGCTTAACTTCCAAATGTTATCTAACAATTTGACCACCTTTTGTTGTTTGAAATCACGTTGTCAAATATGTTAACTCACAAATACCCTTCCTATCTGTGACTGATGAAACGTTTACATTGAAATAACGAGCACACCGTTTAACGACAAATTCGCATAGCGATCCCTTTTTTGGGATCGCTAATGCGATCGCATACCGATGCTTTCTATGGCCTAAAATCGCTTTGTGACGATCGGTAAGTGTTTCGCTTACTAATTTTCGCATAGTGATTTTTTAAAAACAGCTGATTAGCGGTTCCAAAATGGCTGCCGGACACCCAAAATGGCCACATGCAGCGTTTTTGCGCCCTGCCCTCGCTTACCGAGGGTGCGAAAATGGCAGCCGGATGGGGAAACATCGCAGAACGGTGAGTTTTGGGCCCCATTGGAACACATTAAACAAAGTTTAATGCGTTCCAATGGGTTTTTCCGTTCCGTATAGCAATGTTTCCCCATAGCGACGGTTAATCCGGAACGGATTAACCTCGCTATTCGGGACACCACTGTATCTGGAGGGAACCTTGCTGCACATGGTTGTACCAAAGGCAGAGGTGAAAGTCTTTTGCCCCATTCTTCAGCTCTGCCGAAGTCTGAGGCCGTGTGCAACTTCAGGGTGTAGTAAATATACATGTGTGCCCACTTCATGTAGCAGAAGACTCCTTATGCAGTCAAATAATTATGTAAGTAAAAATATCAAATAAGTTGCCTTACCTCTATGTATTAGATTTCTTTAATTTAATGTAGATACTATGAAAAAGAGCTGTCTGTTCTGCTCCAGTTGTAAATCAATTTCAGTGAAAGCCTTTGCTGCCAATTTACAAAACAAAAAAATATTCTAAAATAGTCTAACTGTAGTCACTGATTTCTGCTGGGAACTGTGCCTGTGAAATCAGTGGAATTCTCTGTGTACTTTTCAGAACATTAACAGCCATAATGAGCTGCTATTATGTCTCTTCTTTTACCATCTTAACCAGCTATCTGATGCAAATGGAAATATAAATCACCAGTCTGACGTTCATAACTACATGTGATCAAAATGGCATTCTTTAGACTGCAGGCATTTCATTGGTATGAATGATTTTCTGTTATTTTGATGTAATATCATTAGTTTTCATTTGACAGTGACTAAGTTGTTATGCATACATTACTAGTTCTGGTGCCCAAAAGTGATATTCACTCTACATGTGGCATCTTTTTGTTCAGAATACCAGCTGTAGTTGTAGTAGTAGTAGTAGTAGTAGTAGTAGTAGTAGTAGTAGTAGTAGTAGTAGTAGTAACCTTTAGTGTAAATGCAGAACATGTGTACAGTGAAATTATATAAGCCTCCATTGTACAACCACACAAAGCACAGAAACACAGAATACATTCAAACACAGAATATATCTCCAGACTTATAAACAAATCCCAAGTACTGTAATGCTATTGCTTGGCCTGCTAGATTCTGGAAAGTGCATTTAGTTTGCTTGGTTTCTTTACATCCCAGCTGGATAACTCAGATCCCCCCCCCCCCGCTTTGCAGCTGAACTCTGATTTTCAGCCCTCCACAGCTGCCTAACTGACACCACAAGCTGCAACACCAGTTTTGGCGAGAAAATTACATGAGTTTTCCTTCACAAAACTTGTTCCTCTGCATTTCTCTTCCTTCCTCTTCTGTGTAATGCTTTGTTCTGCCAACTTGTAGGGCTCAGTGTTTTGGCATATTCCAGCACCAACTGCTGAGGTCACATTTATGGGTATATACTTAATGGACACTGTAACATCCCTTCATGCCACAGAGTTGTGTACTCAGCTTTTCTAGATTGCCTTCTGTGGAAGAGTCGAATCTGGAATGTAAACCTAAACAAGCTTTCTTTTCTATTGATCATCTTTCCCTATTCCTCTTGGACTCCAGTGTTCATGTGATTTTACATTTTTAAAATTTATTTGCAACTTTTCTTTTGGCAGCCGTGAAATACCTTCGTAAACATGCTAGTGACGAAATCCTGTGCAGCTGGTAGGATTGGCTTCTCTAAGTAAATATGCTTAGGACTGTATTCTGTGAAAAGTTGGTCCAAAATATTTTCCGTGCTTTCTCCTAAAAAGGCCATAAGGTAGCTTACATCATCAAAAATGATATTAAAATCTAAAAACAATTAAGTATTATAATATTAAAAATGAATTAATCATAGTAAAAATAGTAGATTAAAATATTACCAAAAAAATCCAGACTTAAAAGCAACAAAAGCACAATAAATCCCATTAAAAACAAACAAACAAACCTCCTGGGCAGCTTGTCACTGAGGGAAAGCCTGCCTGAGGAGAAAGTTCTTTTGCCTGCTTGTGGAAGGATAGCAAAGATGGAGCGAGCCTGCCATCCGGTAAGAGGGAGTTCCAGAGTATGGGAGCAGCAACAGAGAAGGCCCTCTCCCATGTTCCCACCAAACACACCTGTGAGAAAGACCTCCCGTGAAGATCTTAAAACCCAGGCGGGCTTATAAAGGGAGATGTGGTCTGAGATAACTTGGGCCCAAGCTATTTAGGGCTTGATACTGTATAGGTTAAAATCAACACTTTGAATTGCTCCTGGAAATGGATCTGCTTCTGTAACAGGGTTTCTGTGATCCCTGTAACCAACCTCAATTAGCAATCTGACTTTTTAAAATGATTGTTTTCATTTGAAAAGCATAATGCAAATCATTCTTTAACCTTCAGGAATCCTTCACATTTTGAGTTGTATTCAGAGCAGGCAAACTGGATGCAGAACAACTTCTGCTCAGATAGCAATTCCCTGGCAGAACCAGCCATGCCAGTAGAGTATCCTAATGAAATACAGTGGACCCTCAACTTACAGCCGGCTCCACTTACAGACTTTTCGAGTAACAGACTTCTCTGGCTGGAATAATTAGGTTCAACTTGCAGTCAGAGAATCGACCTACAGACCGGGAAAAAAAATCCAAAATGGAACAAAAACGGCCAGTTACGGATTAATTGGTTTTCAATGCATTGTAGGTCAATGGAGCCTTGACCTACAGACTTTTCAACCTGCAGCCATCGTTCCAATACTGATTAATTCCGTAAATCAAGGGTCCACTGTATTAGTTTATTTTGGCTTTTGCATGCTCTCATGTGATTCTGGCAATGCACTTTATAGACTTTAAATTACTCTTGATTCTTTGTTTCCTCTCAGACCTTCTTGACTTGTGCATTTGAGCGTGGGTTCATAAAAATAAAATTTTGTCATCTGACTTTAAATGCTGCTCTGTTGACATGATTTGTTTCTTCTTTCACGTTGAGCCTTTTTTATTTATTTTGTCTACATTTTCATTCCAGAATCAAAAACAACACAAAGGAGTGGTCATATCTTGACTGTAAAAAAAGGAATATAAAAACTTCACCAATTTCTAGGAAGATCTCAACTTCGCTCCCATTTTCATTTTGTTTCCTTAGTTACTCATTTCAGTTATAGAGTGTAATCTAGGGCAGAGTTTGTCTCTCGGTAACTATGAAATATTTATTACTTTTAGAACATTGAGATGAATATGATATAGTGACAAGGACCAAAGAGAGTGGCTTTCGCTTTATGCATATAGTGTCATTGAACTTTCTCTGCAAGTTTATACAGTATAGTATCCAAATACAAAAGAATAATTGCAGCTAAACTGGGGGGTGGGGAAATCAGAGATTATTTTTGAATCATTGAATTGGAAGTATCCACAGAGTTTGCTGCGTTTACGTAAATGACAAGAATGTATGGTATCCAGAAAGCAAGCAGGCAAGCAAGCTGGGCCAGATTGGGGTGGGAGCAGATTGGGCCATACTGGAAGAGGGTGTGGCTGGTTCACTGAAATCCTGAAGAGGAGAAATCCAGTTAGAAGGTGATGATGAGTGTAGCATTTCCCACTTAGAAGACTGACTGACATAATGATATACATAACCATTAGGTTATTCCCACTCTTCACTTACATTTACTGAATTTCAATCTTCTATGTGACCCAGATGTAAAATGAATATGCAGGTTCTTGGCAGGACTGGCTATTCAGGTGTGACCTTCTGCTTTCTGTAAATAGGGAAGCCCCAGCTAAATGTCTTGTGGGTAGACATGCCTTATCACCAATATGAGTAAGTGCAGCACTTAAATTGCTTGATGAAAGACATTAGCTCAACTCAAGGTCAGTCATTATATAGACATGATCAAAGAGGAGTCATGTGAGGATTAGACATAGTGGAGAATTAAAAAGAAAAGGAATAGGGCTTTATCCCCTCCCCCCGATCATATATTAGGCTGTGTATTTTGACTTTCTAATGCTTGTGCAGTTAGAACATCCAGTTGCAAGAATAGCCATTTTTGGCTTGATCTGTGCTGTTCATTGTAAATTACCGTATTTTTCGCTCCATAAGACGCACCTTTCCATAAGACGCACCATTTTTTTAGGAGAAGAAAACAGGAAAATATAATCTGTTTTCTTTGCTCCATAAGACGCACAGACTTTCCACCCCCCTGTTTTATGGGGGGAAAGTGCGTCTTATGGTGCAAAAAATACGGTAAGTAATACAATCACTTTCTGTTAGCATATCATGCAAGACATATTGCAGTGCATATTTTTGTTTTCACAAAGCTTTCTGAAACTGCTGTAAACCTATAATCAGCCAGAGTTCCTTGGCTTTTCTGTTTGTGTTTGTAGTTTAAGGTAATTACATACTAGATTATACTTAACAAGGTTATCATTAATGTGGTTTGGGTTTGAATTGTACTTACATTCACAAGAAATAAATAAACTATCACATTCATGCACACATACAAGAACACTTATCGCTAGTATTTATATTCAAATGCATCATTATATAAATAACCCTATTTAGGGATTCATTTGAATGTGTATAGGGCAAAATTGATGGGAGGAATGTGGGTGTGCCCTGCCATCGAACATCACCATGCCACTTGCATTGTCACAGAGCTTCTATGACTAGGAAAAGAGTTCCTGGCCATGGGAGTTCTCTAACTGTGTTTAACCGATTACAGAGATGCCTTATGCACACTGCAAGATACGTGAAAGAAAAGGGGAGATAGGTTAGGTAATGGCTGTAGGGAAGGCTTGTCTGTATAGCCATATCTTCATGGTAGTCTTGAAGGCCCTCAACGAGGGAGCCAGATGGATCTCTACAGGTAAGTTGTTCCAGAGGTGAGGGACCACTGCCGAGAAGGCCCAATTTCAGTTTTTTCCCACTGGGCCTCTCTTGGCATTAGGCCACTCAGCCGCCTGGCCTGAGCTTGGGTATCCATCTGGACCCGGCGCTCACCATGGAGACTCAGGTGGCATCAGTGGTCCACTCCGTCTATTTTCATCTTTGGCAGATAGCCCAGCTGCGTGCCTATCTTGATGTTGGGGCGCTCACCACTTTGGTACATGCGCTGGTAATCTCGAGATTAGACTACTGTAATGTGCTCTATGTGGTACTACCTTTGAGGTTGATGCGGAAGTTTCAAATGCTGCAGAATGTGGCGGCCAGACTTATTAGTGGTGTGAGAAAATATCATATCTCTCCCACGCTGGCCACTTTGCATTGGCTGCCCATTTGGTTCAGCACCGATTTCAAAGTTTTGGTGCTTACGTACAAAGCCCTAAATGGTTTAGGGCCTCAATACTTAGCGGAGTGCCTACTCCCACCAAAATTACCTGTATCACTCAATCTAGCCAGGAGGTGAGGCTGAGGAGCCTAATGCCAAGGGAGGCCCGGAAGGAAAAAACAAGAAACCGGGCCTTCTCGGTGGTGGCTCCTCACCTTTGGAATAATCTCCCTCTGGAGATCCACATGGCCCCTTCGCTGGGCATCTTTAAAAGCCAATTGAAAACCTGGCTGTTTAGGCAGGCCTTCCCTCCAACCACTACTTGATTTACTCTTTTCATCTTTTCCATCTGGAATTGGTTTGATTATGATGTCTTATATCATTGTTATAGTTTAAATTGTTTTATTCTATATGTTGTATGCCGTCCATAGTAGTCAGTTGACTAGATGGGCGGGATATAAATTAAATAAATACTATACAAAAAAGTTCCACCTGCTGATTGGATGCTTCGTTCATCCAGACAGCAAAGTAAGCTTTTCTAGCAGCCTCTACTTTAGTAAGGTAGAGGTTAGACACGACCTTGGCAGCTTTTAAATTATTTTCTATCGGGTTCTACCTCGAGACGCTCTCTAGCCTTCTCCTATGCCATTTCATAGCCTGCAGCTGCTGATTAAACCAAGGTGCTGGTCGGGCTCTGCGCCGGAGAGGGCATTTAGGAGCGGTCGTGTCTACAGCCCTGGCAGCGGCAGCATATCAGCCATCTACCAGGGCCTCGACAGGATCGCCAGCCAGATCAGTTGGAATTCCACGCATGGCATCCTGGAATCCAATGAGATCCAGTAGCCTGCAAGGGCAGACCATAAAAAAAGGTCTCAGCTCCCCATGGGGAGGGAGGGCCAGCATGAGATTGCACTTTATCAGGTGGTGGTCCAACCACAACAAGGGGACCAACCGAAGGCCAGTCACCATCGGGCCACACACTCTCTGCTCAGTGGAGAAAACCAGGTCCAGAGTGTGGCCACCCATGTGTGTGGGGCTGTTAACATGTTGGGACATATTCAAGGAAGCCATGGTTTCGAAGAACTCAAAAGCCAGACTAGTAACCTCCACCTCCGCATGGATGTTGAAATCACCCAAGATGTTGAAATCACCCAAGACAATCAGTCTTGGGGATCCGAACAGAGCCGCGGGGACGAAGTCAGTAGGGAGGTGGCTGGATTGCGGGGAGCACGGTATGCCAGCAAGATTCCAATGCCATCCCTGGCCCCAATCGACACGTGGAAGGCCTCTAGGCCTGGCATGACCACCGCAGATAGCCTGACAACCTCAAGGGTGTCCTTATAAACTATTTATTTATTTATTTATTTATTTATTTATTTATTTATTTATTTATTTATTTATTTATTTATTTATTTATTTATTTATTCCCTGCCTATCTGGACTATTAGCCCACTCTAGGCAGCTAATAACAATGGCAACTCCCCCCACAACCCTCCGGTCTATCCTGGTGCTGGACAGCATAACCGGGGGGACAGGCAAGAGACAGGGGTACACCCCCTTCACTACCCATCCATGTCTCAGTTATGCAAGCCAAATCTGCATCCTTTTCCAGAATATGATCTTGTGTTAGCTGGGCTTTTATTGGATACAGACCTGGCATTCAACAGCACCAAAGTTAGAGCGGAGGGACTATATATATTTTGCCATTTAGCAGATTTCTTTTCAAACTGTATTTTTCCAGCCCTTTCTCTGCCTTTTTTAATAAATGGAGAAAAAAAGTCTTAAAATCAAGATCTTGCCCATTTTTTCAAGTGTAAAAGCACATCTTCCATAATAGTAATTAATTGGGTGTCATCAGGTCAACTCTGACTTATGGTGACCCTTTTTAGGGTTTTCTCATCAGAGAGTACTCAGAAGTGGTTTGCTTCTTCTAGGAGCATCCTGGGACTCTCCATCTTGGCCAAGGCCACACAGTTTGGCTGTTCTCTCAAGAGGCATAGTGGGGAACATAACTCCCAACTTACGCTCAGCAACCAGATACCTAACTTGCTGAGCTATCCAGTCAGCTACTTTATCTTACATAATGACTTGCTTGGGTATTTTATTTGAAGAATATACTAGAGTGCCTATCCCAACCTTTGTATATGTAGCCAACATGAGCAGTAGGTAATGAGAGCTGTACTCAAATACATCTGGAGGATATCAGGTTGGGATTCATATCCCAAATGGTGTGGTTGGAAAAAGGCATCTGCAATGAGTTAATGTTTCCCTTGGTCTTAACATACAGCATCAGCCAGCACATGGTTCTCACTCTTGTTTCATAGTTTTGGCCATATTTCAGATTTGGAGGTTGGTAAATGTGGATGAAGTTATACTGCTGAGGAAATTCTGTACACCAGCTGCAGAATACAAATGTTAGTTGTGGAAAAAGTAAGTAGGCATTCTTCAGTCTCAAGAGACTATGGTAACGTGCTCTGAATAGAGGAACAGTGTCTAGTGTGGCTGAGAAGGCCAATTCGAGAGTGACAATCCCTTCCACACTGAAGACAAATACTGTACAATCTGTCTCCTGCCCAGCTCCCTGATTTTGCTCATTTGAGACTGCCTCTTTGCCTTGGCCTGCTGGACAAGTGTCTCTTCGAATTGGGAGAGGGCATGATGCACCGCCTGCCTCCAGGCTGAACGCTCAGATATCAACGTTTCCCATCTGTTGTGGTCCATTCCTAAGGCCTTCAGATCCCGCTTCCAGATATCCTTATATCGCAGCTGTGGTCTCCCTCTGGGGCACTTTCCCTGCACTAATTCTCCATACAGGAGATCTTTTGGAATCCGACTGTCAGCCATTCTCACGACATGCCCAAACCAACGTTGACGTCGCTGTTTCAGTAATGTATGCATACTAAAAAATCCAGCTTGTTCTACTCTATTTGGAACTTTGTCCTGCCAGATGATACCAAAAATGTGTTGCAGACAATGCATATGGAACGTGTTCAACTTCCTCTCCTTCCATGCACAAAGGGTACTCAGAACACAAGCTCTATAGACCTGGATCTTGGTATATGCCGTCACCTTATTAAGCCATACTGTGTTTGTGAGTCTAGAGAACATGGTTGCCAATGTATTTATCCAGCTCGACTTCTAGGGAGAGAGTGTCAGAGATAATTGAGCCAAGGTACACGAAGTCATGAACAGCCTCCAATTCTTGTATGGTAATGGTAATAGAGGGAGATGAGTCCACGCCCTGGCCCATGACTTGTGTTTTCTTCAGGCTGAAGAGTCTTGGCAGGCCTTACTGAAATGATTCATAAGTTGTTGGAGGTCTTCAGCAGAATGGGTGACAGCAGATGCATCATCGGTGAAGAGGAAGTCCTGCATGCATTTCAGCTGGACTTTGGTCTTCACTCTCAAGCTAGAGAGATTAAAGAGCTTTCCATCTGATCTAGTCCGGAGATGGACACCTTCTGTTGCAGTTCCAATAATCGTTGGAACATCTCCTGGTGGTCTGTTGGACTTTGCTACTCGCAAAGTCCAAAAGATAAGTAATTGCAAAGAAATAAGTTATAGAGATTTCAGCATAATTTTCATAACCTCTTTCTATATTTTCAAATTAGCATTTTTGTAATCTAGAATGCAATGAAGCATTTAGCCTTCTGCATGGGATGTCAGTTGTTTAATGTATAATATTGAGTCTTTTATTTGCCCTTTTATAATTGTGCTGTAGTGGTTGGATTTTTGTAAGCAGTTGTCATAATGTTACTTTGAATACCATCTATAACAGTGGTTCCCAACCTTTTTCGAGTCATGAACCTGTTTTATAATAGCCAAGTAACCAGTGACCCCCCTGCACCATTTGCATAAAAAGGCATTTTAACAAAGTAAAGCCATCCCTTCTCAGAAAGAAGAGTTTTCTTTCTCCCCCCCCAAAGGGCCTGTTTCTCATACATACACACATACATGCTAACATACACATTCTGAAAGGTCAAGGAAAAAAATATTAAAGAATGGCTACAACACCTATAAGGTGACCTGGAACACCCCCCCCCAAAAACACCCAAGGGAGTCATGATTCCCCCCCCCAGGTTGGAAAACACTGATCCATAACATAAAAGTAGAATACAGTAAATAAATATCAAGAGATAGTGCCAGATGGCTGGAGGCTTCATAATCAAGAACTGAAAAAAGAAGCATAAGACATCTGCCACTGTGATGTAAGATGTTTAAATTGTTTTGCATCTGGAGGATACTTGTCAATAAAGATTTCTGGTTTTGGTGCAATAGAGAGTATATTGAAAGGACTATGACAAATTTAGACAAAGATAAAAGTTATAGGTATATATATGTGGGAAAAGCTCAAAATACAGATGGACAAATTTTGATCTTCCACATAGTAGTTTTTTCTTTTATCAGCTGAGTTCAGTCTTCCCCAAGGTGCTTCCTTTTTACTATGGCTCCCCTCATTGTTTGCCAGCACAAGAGTTACATGCCAGTTTATCTGTAGGGCAGTAGCTTTGGGAAAGCTGGTCTAATAAAATATAAATCTAAGCCAGTTGAGTCAGAAAGCTCAGAGCCTAGAGGCTCACTTTATACATAGCATATTGTGATGGCAGTGAGGTTTGCCAAACACATTTTTTTCTCTAGTTGTTGTTTGTAGTTTAGTTGTTAAGTCGTGTCCGACTCTTCGTGACCCCATGGACCAGAGCACGCCAGGCCCTCCTGTCTCCACTGCCTCCCGGAGTTTGGTCAAATATATGTTGGTAGGTTCGATGACATTGTCCAACCATCTTGTCCTCTGTCATCCCCTTCTCCTCTTGCCTTCACACTTTCCCAACATCAGGGTCTTTTGCAGGGCATCTTCTCTTCTCATGAGATGGCCAAGTATTGGAGCCTCAGCTTCAGGGTCTGTCCTTCCAGTGAGCACTCAGGGTTGATTTCCTTCAGAACGGATAGGTTTGATCTCCTTGCAGTCCAGGGGACTCTCAAGAGTCTCCTCCAGCACCACAATTCAAAAACATCAATTCTTCGGCAGTCAGCCTTCTTTATGGTCCAGCTCTCACTTCCATACATCACTACAGGAAAAACCATAGCTTTGACTATTCGGACCGTTGTTGGCAAGGTGATGTCTCTGCTTTTTAAGATGCTGTCTAGGTTTGTCATTGCTTTCCTCCCAAGAAGCAGGCCTCTTTTAATTTCGTAGTTGCTGTCACCATCTGCAGTGATCATGGATCCCAGGAAAGTAAAATCTGTCACTGCCTCCGTATCTTCCCCCTCTATTTGCCAGGAGGTGATGGGACGAGTGGCCATGATCTTAGTTTTTTTGATGTTGAGCTTCAGACCATTTTGGCACTCCCCTCTTTCACCCTCATTAAGAGGTTCTTTAATTCCTCCTCACTTTCTGCCATCAGAGTGGTATCATCTGCATATCTGAGGTTGTTGATATTTCTTCCGGCAATCTTAATTCCGGTTTGGGATTCCTCCAGTCTGGCCTTTTGCATGATGTATTCTGTATATAAGTTAAATAAGCAGGGTGACATACAGCCTTGTCGTACTCCTTTCCCAATTTTGAACCAATCAGTTGTTCCATATCCAGTTCTAACTGTTGCTTCCTGTCCCACGTATTTCTCAAGAGTGAGCTTTAAATTTTATAACACTCCGGCTTTGCATAATTTACTATTTTCTGCCCAAGGAAAGCAAGTTGGCTTGTACAGAAGTTCACATGAATGTACTACTGGATTGGTGTCCAATCAATTAGCAAGGAAAAGTATATCTGTGAATCAAAGTAATTAGTTACGTGCTGTCAAATCAATTCCAACATATGGTAACCCTTTGAGAGTTTTCCAGGTGTATTCAGAAGATCTCAGCCTCCTTTTTGCCATCCTCTCCATCACCCCTTTTTACTACCTTCATTACTGCCTGTTTTAATTTACCCTAATTGATTATGTATTAATCTATTTTTATCATGTTTTAATATTATTGCTGATATTGTTGTTAGCTGCCCAGAGTGGCCTGGTTGCCAGATGGTGTGGGATGTTAAGTCAGTCAGTCAGTCAGTCAGTCAGTCAGTCAGTCAATAAGAAGGGGATTACGTATCTCTCCTTATTTATTTATTTATTCATTTATTCATTCATTCATTCATTCATTCAATTTATACTCCGCCCATTTAGACAATGTATACTCTGGGCGGCTTACAATAAAATAGCATAAAAGCAATTAAAACAACAATTTAAGCAACAGTAATGATATTATTCAAGATGGGAAGAAGAAACTCAAATGAAAAAGTAAAGACAGGAAAATAAAAATAGAGAAATAAAGATCAAGTAGTGACAGGAGAAAAAAAAGAAAAACAAACACCCTAAGAGGGACTGATGTAAACCTCTTTCCTCAGAACTAAGACATGGGTATCCTCCACGGGGCTACAGATATTTTAGCAAGTCTTGGCAGGCATTATGGAAGGTCTGCATGGTTTGTTGTTGTTATTTTGATACATGTAGGGAAGTTGCTGATGCAGAAGCAGCTCTCTCTTTTTAGTCTAGTGTGTGAAAGCAGGATGGAGGTGAAAGATGTGTCAAGGGGGCTCTGGGACTTTGCAGCTTGCCCAAGTACATCATATCCTGGCAGTCATGCACACTGTAGATCAGTGGTTCCCAACCTTGGTTCTGCAGATGTTATTGGGCTGTAAATTCCAGAAATCCTGGCCAGCACAGTTAGTGATAAAGGTTTCTGGGAGCTGCAGTTCAAGAACATCTGGGGACGCGAGGTTGGGAATCACTGATCTAGATTATTTTTGCTGGTCCTCTTCTACCAGGTACAGTTAAAATTTGGGCTGACTTCACTGCCAAGCACTCTATCTCTCTGAGCTATCCAAGCCCTGTTTATGAATCTAGGAAATGCTTTTCTGGAGAAAAAAAACATATAGTGGGAGAATGGAAAGAATGTCAACTGAAACTTTATGAATGGAGACTGTAGACTTTAACTATTCCTTCAGTTATTAATTTAATCAGCCTTGTAAAATACAACTAGGTGTGCAGCTGTTGGCAAGGGAAAAGTTGACTGCTGAAAAGAGAAATTCTCACAGCACCTGCTGCATAGCTCAGTGGCTTAGGTCTCTGGCTGTGGAGCCAGAAGTTGAGAGTTCAATTCCCCACTGTGCCTCCTTGAAAGGGACTGCATCAGATGATCCATCGGGTCCCTTCCAGCTCTGCAGTTCAAAGGTGGTGTTGGTGGTTGTTGTTGTTATTATTATTATTTAATTGTTTTGTACTTCTCTGATTCTAATTTAGAAACACAAGGAAATCTAGACAATGATTTATTGTAAAATTTACCATTGTAATTTCAATATAAAGTTTCATAGTGTAATATTTGGTTCTTCCTGCACAGCATTTAATAAAATGATGTTTCCTCTGTCCAGCCTTTAGCCTAAGAAGTGATTAGAAGGATGATCTCATTCTCACTCAGCAAATTATATTCCTTTCACTGCATTCATATTTATTTATCTTTGTGTTACCCATAGAAAGGAATACAACGCAGCTTACACAGAACCACATCTGTGTAGTTAAGCACTACATAATGTGGAAACACAGTGATATTTTATTGATTACATTTGGTAATAAGTGGAAAGATGATGAATAGGTCTCTGCAGTCTCCTCTCCATTCCCCACTGTCTGAGCCTGGGAAACATACATTTTGGAACTTCAGTTTTATGGAACTTCAAGACGGCATTGCCAGTGGCCATATTTGATCAATGATTCTGGGGTTTGTAGTATAAAATTAACTACTCCAAGCTCTGAATTATTTCCTCAGAAGTCCTTTTGCTTCAGTGGATCATGTTGCCATCATTTCAGCTATTATCTCAAGTAATTGAATGTAAAGGCGAGCTTGATGATTTTCAAGAAGTGTGCATCAACACTGTTGCATAAAGTCCATGTCATTCTCATATCTCCTGTCTACCTTGTGGAAAACATGGGACTCTAGATTACTGTACAGAACACAGAAATGGGGAAGAAGGTGGTTTACAGAATGGAAGCATGTTCTGGAGATCCATACTTAAGTATTTGGGGAAGAGACAGGGAGCTCTTCTGATCTCCTTTGGGGCTCATTGGGATATACAGTAAAGTAAAAATATAGAGTGTACTCACCCAGAAGAGGCAGTCTCTCTGCTTAAAAAAAGAATGTCAAAAATTTTAAAAAATCATTTTTTAAAAAAAAGCCAAAAAATTAAAATACATTCCGTACAGCACTGTACCAGGCAGTCTGAAGACTGTCTCCCTATCCACTCTCTAAGTGCTGGGACGAGCGAGGAAGCAGACAAGCACGCTCTTTGCTGGCAAACGGTTAATTGAAAGTTCACATTTCGCACTTTCCCCGCCTCCCGCACATTTTTTCCCATTCGCAACTCAAACGGGAGGGTTAGAGAAAGATGTGGCTCTTGACAGAATGGATGGAACAGAAAAGGTCCTAGTCACCCAGAAATTATTAGAAAATGGTACTATTCTAGAAAATGCAGAAAGAAAAGAGCAACTCTGCCACTTGGTAGAAACTTTCTTGCCTGATTGTCAAGCAGGATCCTTCCTCACCATGGTCTTTTAATTAGTAATGAGTGTGTGCTGTCAAGGTTGTTCCAATGTATGGCAACCTTCCCAGGGGATTCTAGGTATAAAATACTCAGCAGTGGGTTACCAGTCCTTCCTCCTGGTGGCATTCTGGGACCATGTGGTGCGCCCAAGGCCCCACAGGTGAGAAAGCACATAAGCCCAACAGTCACCGACTGTGTGATCCAGGGGATCTTGGGCCCTCTCCCAGGAGGTATAATGAGGATTCTAACTCCTACTCCTGGTGTTCTAACCTGCTGAGCTATACTAGGTCAGATGTTGGCTGTTCACAAGAGCATGTCTTAAACCAGAACTGAGTTCTCCAAGATGAAGCAGAGCATATGTCCTTTGTTCTTCAAATGAAGGAATGCTGCCGATTGTGGTCCTGAGCCATTGCCCATCCTGTGCTGGGCCATTATCCTGTTAGTTGCTGTTTGTTTTATCCAACGTAGAGCTCCCAGTGTTCGGAGGACAAAGAACACTCATTTGATGACCAAGATGTGTTGTTGTTTGTTTGTTTGTTTGTTTAGATGTACTATTTTAGACCCAGAAGATAGGTGGTTTGAGATAGGGGTCAGGGGGCCATACATGTGCATATAGAAAATCCCTCACTCAACAGTGGTGGAGTCCTTAGATACAATCTGTCTCCTATTTATCATGCTGGCCTTTCATTCCTTCCCAGAAAGATTAGGACCACACACACCAGAAAGACCACTGTTAACGAACCAGGACAATGGGTGGAGAAGGGCTGCAGAAGTGGGATTAGCCTTCACTTCCAGTCCTTTGTCCTTCCAAGAACCTATTCAGACCAGGGGGAAGTGCAACCAACATGTAGGATATATCAGTGGTCCCCTACCAACTCTCTTCATCCTACTTGGATAATTAGGAAAATGTTTCAACCTAGCAAGAAAGGAGTCCAGTTGTCATGACTCAACTTCCAGATGTCCTATCACACTATATTAGGACAAAATAGCTTGATTTCTATTGAATGAAAGGTCCTCTTCATTATATTACAGAGTATGTGCATATTTGGCGTATGCGCAAGAAGCAATTACAAACAAAAGAAAATAGGGATCAGAATTTATATTCCTCACCCCTCTCTCATACAAGTCTTCCTTTATCTTCTACCTTCATGTTTCAGCTTGTTCTCAATAAGGTAATGTAATTAGAGGCACATGACTGACTTGAAATCATTTTTCCCTGTTAACATTTCCTGATGCTTACTTAGGTAATCTGTTTGAGCAGCCCTGCAGCATTTCTTGGATCACATTGGCAAGGATGATAGTATTACTATGAGAACATTTTGAAGGGCTAAACAATAAGGTGTATTCATATACTTGACCTTGTAAAAACAGTTGGGATGTTTTAGTGTTTGAAGTAGCATACAGAGTAGAAATGATAGTTGTTAAATTCCACTGCATTTGATGTCCTAGATTCATCTGTGTGAGTTCTTGTCACTGATTTTCTTGCATGATCAGTTCTCCAAAAACTATATGCAATTAATTGTGGATTTGAAATGTCAAATTTTATTAGACTTATATCACTGTGGTCAACACTGTTGTTAGTGACTTCTGTCAAGAGTTATTTGCTTGACCAAGCGTGATTGTAATTATTTGATGTGCTGTAATTATGTTTTCAGCTGAAGGTATGTATAGGTGACCAAATATCATTAATGACCCTGGAATGTTATTCATTGTCTCTGCTCCCATAAAAACAGGACATAAATCTTAAGTTCTGCTGGGTCATTAAGAGAAGATGGGACACTAGGATTGATGGCACATTGGTAGCTATTAAAACATTTTTAAAATATGACTGATAACGAAAGGCTGGCATGTTGCAAGCAGTTCTGTGGTTTTATCTACTTCAGCAAGGTCATGTTGTTGGTAAATCAGACCTTCCATATGATACTGCAAATACAAAGATAAAATTCTGTAGGCACAGAGCTAGTATATTTATTTATTTACTTATTTACTTATTTATTTATTGCATTTATTGCATTTATATGCCGCCCATCTAGACATAGTCTACTCTGGGCAGCTCACAACATATACTAAAAACAATATAAAATATTTAACAGTTAATTTAAAATAAATAGTTCCAGATGGCATAAATCAAAAGAGAAACTAAAATAAGAGTCACTTAACTGACTGAAGGGAAGGCCTGCTTGAATAGCCAAATTTTCAACTGGCTTTTGAAGATGCCCAGCAAGGGTGCCAGCCGAATTTCAGTAGTGAGGGTGTTCCATAGCCGAGGGGCCACCACCAAGAAGGCCCAGTTTCTTGTTTTTTCCTTCCGGGCTTCCCTTGGCGCCACATCCCTCAGCCATCCCTGCTGGCTATGTCGAGTGATTCAGTGCTCAATAAGTCTTCCCTTTTTCCCCAGCAAAATTAACATGTTCGCATTGTAAAACAACCCTTGAAATGTTGTTTTGTGACATTAATGAACCTTTTGCCCTTCTGTTTAGTTCTTATACTGCAGTTAATTTGGCAGTAGAACATGTGGTGTGCTCCGTAACTCCCTATGTGTCTCCTTCAGCTTGAGGCCAGGGTACAGAATACAACAGTGAGGAGATATATAACAGATGTTCTAAGTACCTTTGTGTAGTTAGAAAGGCAACTGTAAATTTCATATGTAAAATTAATTACATTGAAGGTAAAATAATGTAATGCTTTCATGTGCAGCTACATCTTCTGTTTGTTATTTAGATGCCATAGTGGCACAGGCCTTGATTTTAACGGCTAAAGCAGCATTCTCTCATAAGAAGTGGGACAGACTATACAAATATATCCACTTGCTCTAAACCCACTTACTGCTGTGTTTCTACATGTCTTATCCTTGGCTTGAATCACTTATGTGATACAGTGGTGCCTCGCTTGATGATGTTAATTTGTTCCAGTGAAATCGCTGTAGAGCGAAAACGTTGTCAAACAAAAAAAACACATTGAAACGCATTGAAAACCGTTCAATGCATTCCAGTGGGCTGAATACCTGCTTGTCCAGCGAAGATCCTCCATATGGCGGCCATTTTCGGTGCCTGTAAAGCTAGGAATCCGTCCTAGAAAATAGCGGGGGCCATTTTCTTCAGCCGGTGGCCATTTTGAAACCCGACGATCAGCTGTTTGCTGATCGTCATAAAGTGAAAATCGGTTCCCGAAGCAGGGAACCGATCATTGCACAGCGAAAAAAAACCATTTAAAACATTGTTTAGCTATCGCAAAAACTTCAACGTAAAGCGGATTCATCATAGAGCGGGGTAATTGTCGAGCGGGACACGACTGTATATGATTTGCTTGGAAGTAGATATGGGCATGAACCGCCAGTTCAGCAGTTTGTGCCAGTTTGTTTATCAGCCAAACAGATGTTCAGCACTTCCCAGTCCTGCTGGTGGAGGTGCAGCTGGGAAGTGCCAGACACTTGTTCTGCCAACTGAATGAACCGGCACGAACTGCGAAACTGGCCGTTCATGTCCTTCTCTACTCGGAAGGCTTGCCTAGCTGTACTTAAGACTGGCTGTACACATTACATGATTTGAGTCACAGAAGCAGATTTGAACAAAGTATCCCTTCATCAAAACTGTTAGAAACTTCATTTGTACCCTTGTACCAGTCTATAGCAAAGTGTGGGGCTAGATGGTCACATTTCTTTCTTTCCCTAGCTACCTGAACTTTCTGGCAAATTTGGTTTTTCATCTATTTAATGTAGCTGATTTATATAGAAATATACATGGAACATGTGTAAGCACATTTAATTCAGATTACATAAGCAGGCTTCTTTGTGGTGAACTCTTACTCATATAGTTAGGATGCTGCCTGCTTGTGTAGAACATGTGCATCAAAATATTGGCACCGCATACCACCCACCAGTGTTAGCTTCCACAAAAAAAGGCAGTTCTTACAACAGAAGGCGCAGAAGAAAATATGTGCGCTGTTCCTAATATATGTGACAGACTTGGCCAAGGGGGTGAGTTATTCATCCATAGGACTTTGCTTGATTTCTTAAACTAAACTGTTTGTATCCATAATATTGTGTTTGCATTCCATATGTACTGACATGCAAGTGGCTCATGATCAGAACAAGGTCTACAAGATGTCTTGAAATGTAACTGCATTTGTGAAAGTTGTTCTTAATTCCATTCAATTTTATTTCTGATGTTTTCTTTCCACACAACATAATTGTAAACAGGAGCTTGGAATGGAAGTAGGGTATGTGATGTTATCCTTTGTATTATTAGAGCCGTAGGGATTTGGGTGTTATAACCACAACAGTTCATAGGACAAGATATTTTGGCATACGTTTTTGTTTTAAAAAGCTCTCAGTGCATGAAATGCTTACAGTGATGCCTGGAAAAATGATGTTTGCACTGGTAAGGTTGAATCCATGTGGTAGCCATATTCAGGACTGGATGAGTGGGCACAAGATATTCAAGGTCATAAGGTTTGCTTTGCTTTTTTAACTTACCATGTGCCCAGTGGCCTGAATTTCACTGTTCTTGTGCAAGGAGCCAATGTTATTTCTAGTTTTTTGAAACTAAGGATGAAATGCTAACATGAAGAGCTGCCTCATTTATCCATTGTGTGACTGTAATTATAACTGGATTTATTTGGTCCCTAGGTATTTCCATATGTATTTGTGTGGAAATATATGCAATATATGTTTATACACTATTTCATTGGAATATGACTTGTGGCTTATAGGTATAATCATGATTTATTTAATGGATCGTGAGAGGTTTTAACTAAAACAGCAACTGTTGTTATATAGTTTATATTTCATACTGTGGCTTGTCAGTATGTTAGCCAGTTACACAAGACAGACTACCACACTGACATTCTATCAAAATAAAAGAGTCTTAATTTACAAAGAGCACAACAGCCCATGATGTAAAAAATAACAGGAATATCTGGTATGTGAGAAAAATAACATGGTGAGTAATAAGACTGTAAATGGAAAGGAGCAAGTTGCAAAAACAAATGTCAGACTGAATTTTTCAGGTTTTTAGCAGCAGTCCTAGCAGTGAGTGAGGCTCATGCAGTAAAATTTGAGTTTAAAAATGTACAGTACTGGGTTTTTTTTGGGGGGGGGGGGGTTGTTGCTAGTAAGATAGAAAAGGTTGTGTACCAAGACAAAACTAAGAAGAGTTCTAGGGAAACTTAAATTTCGCTTTGTGATATCTTTGTACATGTTAATAAGCTTTTTTTCATTGACCTGTTCTCACACGCTAGCAAGGTTATGCTCAAAATCCTCCAAGGTAGGCTTCAGCAGTATGTGGACCGAGAACTCCCAGAAGTACAAGCTGGATTCCGAAGGGGCAGAGGAACTCGAGACCAAATTCCTAACTTGCGCTGGATTATGGAGAAAGCCAGAGAGTTCCAGAAAAATATCTACTTCTGCTTCATTGATTATGCAAAAGGCTTTGACTGTGTGGACCACAACAAACTATGGCAAGTTCTTAAAGAAATGGGAGTGCCTGACCACCTTATCTATCTACTGAGAAACCTATATGTGGGACAGGAAGCAACAGTTAGAATTGGACATGGAACAACTGATTGGTTCAAAATTGGGAAAGGACTATGACAAGGCTGTATATTGTCCCCCAGCTTATTCGATTTATATACAGAATATATCATGCGGAAGGCTGGACTGGAGGAATCCCAAGCCGGAATTAAGATTGGCGGAAGAAATATCAACAACCTCCGATATGCAGATGACACCACTCTGATGGCAGAAAGTGAGGAGGAATTAAAGAACCTTGTAATGAGGGTGAAAGAGGAGAGTGCAAAAAACAGTCTGAAACTCAACATCAAAAAAACTAAGATCATGGCCAATGGTCCCATCACCTCCTGGGAAATAGAGGGGGAAGATATGGAGGCAGTGACAGATTTTACTTTCCTGGGGTCCATGATCACTGCAGATGGAGACAGCAGCCACAAAATTAAAAGACGCCTGCTTCTTGGGAGGAAAGCGATGACAAATCTTGACAGCATCTTAAAAAGCAGAGACGTCACCTTGCCAACAAAAGTCCGAATAGTCAAAGCTATGGTTTTTCCTGTCATGATGTATGGAAGTGGGAGCTGGACCATAAAGAAAGCAGACCGCCGAAGAATTGATGCCTTTGAATCGTGGTGCTGGAGGAGACTCTTGAGAATCCCCTGGACTGCAAGGAGAACAAACCTATCAATTCTAAAGGAAATCATCCCTGAGCGTTCACTGGAAGGACAGATCCTGACGCTGAGGCTCCAGTACTTTGGCCATCTAATGAGAAGAAAAGACTCCCTGGAAAAGACCCTGATGTTGGGAAAGTGTGATGGCAAGAGGAGAAGGGGACGACAGAGGATGAGATGGCTGGACAGTGTCTGCGAAGCAACCAACATGAATTTGACACAACTCCGGGGGGCAGTAGAAGACAGGAGGGCCTGGCGTGCTCTGGTCCATGGGGTCACAAAGAGTCGGATACGAATAAACGACTAAACGAAACGTTCTTACTGAGGCCAAAAATTACTAGGATTTTTACCCAGAAACCTTACAATCACAATTAAATGAGAAATAAATATAATTTTAATAAATATTAAACCCCTAATCATAAGAGTTCTCTTTTGGGTGTGTGTCAAAGCTCTGAGAGGGTTTGAGAATGTCAAGCTGAGGGCAATGCTGTCAGAACACTAGATTTCATTATAGGTCTAGTCTCCTAGGAATGTCAGCTGAGGCAGAATGGTCAAACCTGAGAGACAAAACAAAATATGTATCTATCCTCTTCAGAAAATTGACTGTCAGATCAGAAGAAAATTGATAGTTCCAGTGGTGATGGAGGCAGAGAAATTTTTGGAAAGCAACAATAGTGATGAAGGATGTTTTACAAAAAATGGCAATGACATTCACATTATCTGTTGTCTGGGCTGGGCAGAACCAGTGGTAAACAACTTCTGAACATTTATACCTTGAGTATTTAAACCTATAATGAGGCAATAAAAAATGAAACAAAATAGTGCTGGAAGGTGAGACTACCTTATTAGATGGCACTTAGTTACTAGGGAAGACCAAAATATATGGATGTCACTGTCATTAATGGAATGACTGGATTAAAGGAAGCATAGTTGCTGATGTGCACTGAGACAGAAGAAATTACAGTGCTGCGTGATACATATAATTGGAACATATATTGTGAGGGGCATGAATTGAAGTGAAGCTCAACATAAGATGAGAAATGGAACTTAAATATAGTACTGCTTCTAGTGAACAGACTGACGTGGGCTGCAGTGGGACATTTTCAATTGCTAGTTGTTTACTCTGAAGGCAACAAGCTCAGAAGGAAAAACAGGCAAAATGTTGTAGAAGTAATTGGGGCTATTCAGAAAGTTCGATGGAATAATATATTAGTCATCTTGGAAACCCCATCAATATAACATTCAAGTTTACAGAAAAAGAAATTGAAAGCAAGTGCCAACAAGGAAATTGATCATACTGATTCAGTGTCTTGATAATTATGGGTGATAAGGACAAAAAAGTAGGAAGTAAAGTGGAACCAAATATAGTTGGAGTGTTTAGTCTAGGAGGGAGAAATGAAGCAGGAGTCTGATCAATAGAATTCTGTGAAACCAGCAATACGTTTATTACAAATGCGTGCTTCAAACAGTAACAGATGATACACATGCATGTTACTGGAATGCCAATATAGAAATTAAGTAGACTATGTAATTGGAAGGAGGTTGGAGTAGAAGCTCTATTTTCTCTGCATACACAAGACTAGAAGCAAATCATGAACTGCTAATATCCAAAATATCAAATAATACAAAAAAATTTACAGAGCAATTCAGAACCAAAGAACTAATCATGGGCTTTTAAATGCTATCAACCTGATTCCAGTTCCGCCTGGGGACTTGTAATACTGTATAGTAATGATGGCTTGATCTGTCCAGAGTGTTTGCAGTAATGGGGCAGCATAGAAGTTGAAATAATAATAAAAATAATAAAACAACAATACTGGAATTGACAAATGTGCAGCACTGTCTATATACAGTGGTGTCTCGCAAGACGAGCGCCCCATTTAACAACAAAATTGCATCACGGCGAACTTTTTGTGATTGCAAAAGCGATCACTTTACGATGTTTTAAATGGGATTTTTTCGCTTCGCGATAATCAGTTCCCTGCTTTGGGAACCGATTCTCGCAAATTGACGATTTTCGGCCAGCTGATCGGCGGTTTCAAAATGGCCGCCGGGTTAAAAAAAAAGGCTCCCCACTCTTTACTGGGACGGATTCCTCGCTGCATGGGCAGCGAAAATGGCCGCGCTATGGAGGATCTTCACTGGACGGTGAGTTTCAAGCCCATAGGAATGCATTAATCAGGTTTTAATGCGTTTCTGTGGGCTTTTTTATTTCGCCTTACGATGTTTTCATTCTACAGCGATTTCACTGGAATGAATTAACATCGTAATGCAAGGCACCACTGTAATATGGTAAGATCCAAAAACCAGATGGAATAGAGTTAAAAACTAACGATATTATAAAATAATTCTCAAGTGATGATAATTCTAAATACCTAAATCTCTGACAGATCAGCTGTTGCAGATCTCAGAACTAACATCATCAAAGTAACCAAAATCAGCAATATTGGGAATAGCGTACATACTGCACCAATATGAACAGATACTTAGGTTTTTGGTTAAAATTGGTATCTGTTATATAATATATAATACAAGTCAATGTTTTTATAATTGTGATTGATTGTCTTAGTATTTTTCAATAATAATAATACATTATAAAATCACTAACAAGAGATGAAAATTATAAATACCATGAAATACTAGAAGCAGATAATAACCTGCACACAAAAGTTAAATAATTGATAGAAAAGGAATATATCAAAAGATTCTGGAAAATCTTAAAATCAAAATTAAATGGTGAAAAAACTGAAAGCCATAAACACATGGGCAATTCCAGTACAGTAATTAGATACCCAGTTGCAATAATAGATTGGACCCAAAATGAATTGGAAGTGGATTGCAAAACACGGAAACTAATGAGTATGCATCATACACTACATCCAAAACCTGTTGTAGACAGATTATATTTACCATGAAAAATCATAGGTCATGAATTATGGCAAATACAGCAGATAGTAGAGGAGGAAAAAATAAGCCTAAATGATTATATAAGTACAAATACAGGAAAATTACTTAAAGCTGTGAAAATGGAGAATATTTTGAAAACAACAGAAACAAAGGCTCAATAATTTGAAAATAAACTAAACAGTCGAAAAAATAAATCACTACATTGGCAATACCTGAGAAATATTGATGGAAAGCATGATCATATTTCAACATGGGCATGGCTAAAACTGGGGACTCTTAAGAAAGAAACCAAAGGCTTGTTTTTTGCTGCTCAAGAACAAGCACTCCAAACCACTGTGATGAAAGCTCAGATCCAAGAAGTTACTGCTAACAGCAAATGTCGACTCTTCCAAGAAAAAGATGAAACTGTATCACACCTCATATGCGAATGTCCAAAGACTGCACAAACAGATTACAATTTATTTATTTGTTTATTTATTTATTGTATTTATTTATTGTATTTATACCCTGCCTAATTAGACATGATTGAGTGGCAAAATTAGTGTACTGATCATTTTATAAAAAATATTGCTTGCCAGCCTCCAAAAAACCCCTGGGAACATCTGGTAGATAAAGTGTCAGAAAATGATGACGTCAAGATCTTGTGAGATTTCTGGATAAAAACTGATAGACACCTTGAACATAACACACCAGACATAGTAGTAATAAAATGAATAAATGTCTGGATCATTGATGTTGCAATTCTAGGGGATGTCAGAGTTGAAAATAAAGAGTTGGAAAAACTAACGAAACACTGTACAGAGATCGAACAATCGACACATCTCGCTTGTGGATGAAACACACTTCAGTCATTGTAGTCACTGTAGTCATTGGGGCTTTGGAAAAAAAAATTTGCACAGTATTATAAGCAGTTGCAGATCTCAGAAATAACACCATCAGATCTACAAAAAAACAACAGCTAAACACCCAGCAATATTAAAAACAGCATACATATTGTACCAATATTTAACAGATGCTTAGGTTTTGGGTTAAAACTTGTTTCTGTTATATAATATCTATCAGTCAATGTTTTTATAATTTTGATTGACTGTGCCTGGAATTTATTAACAACAACAATGTTATTATTAGAGAGTGTGTGATAGTAAGTTCATGCAATTTAGCACACATTTGTTCTATACTGTGCAGTATACATTTGTTTAGCACATTTGTCATATTGTCAGGCACACACTTTGTTCTCAGTATATGCAGTATACCCAGAGTGTGATAGCCTAAGCTTAGTTAGTTTGCTTCTAGAGAAAAGAACATATTTTCTCTTGTGGAAATTTCATTAGCTTACTAATGCCCAAATCCCTACTTACGCTTTAAACCTGAATCCATATACGGCTAAATGGATGGTGGGATTTTTGGCACACACAAAGTCCTACCCCACTTGGGAGTCAGTAAGATATTTGTGTGCTTAATATTAAAGTCTGTAACTCACTTATAGTGCTTCTGTGATGGGAGCTCTGCCTTATCAAGGCTCTCCCGATCATGGGAGTGCTGTAAAGATTCAGCTGAACAAATTTATAGGCTCCTTTGCAAAGCTTTGTATTAAGCAAATGAAAGTTCTACTGACTTAGGTGTAGATTGGGTATGGGGTGGTGGGTAAGTTTTACTTGCATGCTACCATGCCCCCACCCATTCAGGCATGACACTGAATCGGGCTTTTGTGGATAGTGAAATAAACTGCTGTCTTAAATCAGTTTTCTCTACTCTGGAAGGCTTAGCATAGATGGGTTGTATAAAGAATGTATTTGCGAAGGCTTTATATAAAGAATGTTGTTTTATTTAGAAAAGCAGTTTCAGATCATAAAGATTTTAATTTTATTGCAAAGCAATCTGGCACACTTCAGGAAACAATGGTTTCTGCAATTCATTCATTTCTGAAAAGGTGGTGGCCTTCTGTTGGAACAGAGTTACTGTGAGTGCAATCAATGTTTAACATTCAGCTTAATACCTTGGATCACATATTAATATCTTCATGTTGAAAAGCCCTCACTTCAGCATCTTACCTGGCACACCTTGTAAATTGAAATGTGAATAGTAGTGATGTTGACAGTACAGTGGTGTCTCGACTTACAAACTTAATCCATTCTGGCTGGAAAACAAAATCACCCCCGGAAACTGTTCCGGCCGAAGGGGGGGAAATCCAAAAGGCAAACAAACCCTACAAGACCCATTGGAAATGCAAAGAAAGAAAACCAAAAGGCAAACAAACCCTGAAAGACCCATCGGAAATGGGGGGGAACCCAAAAAAGCAAACAAACCCTGCAAGACCCATCAGAAATGGGGGAAACCCCCCCAAAAGCAAACAAACCTTGAAAGACCCATCGGAAATGCAAAAAAAGAAAACAAAAAAAGGAACAAACCCTGCATGACCCATCGGAAATAGGGAGGAAAAAACCCAAAAAAGCAAACAAACCCTGAAAGACCCATCAGAAATGGGGGAAAAAACCAAAAAGCAGACAAACCCTGCAAGACCCATCAGAAATGGGGGGAACCCCCCCAAACAAACAAACCCTGCAAGACCCATCGGAAACATGAAAAAAACCAACCCAAAAAATAAACAAAGACTGCAAGACCCATCACATCACAGAAACATAACCTCCCCAGCTCAAAACTACACTGCAAAACCCACCCAAAACAGGCAGTTTTAAAAAAGCAGTAAGCAGCACTTTACCAGGCAGTCCGAAGCCTCCAGTGAGCACACACACACTCTAACTGCTGGGGTGAAAGAGCTACAAAGAAGCAGCCTCTTCGCCATCAATGGTTAGCAGTTTGAATTTTTCCCTTCCTTTTTCCAGTTGTAACCCGAAGCTCTGGTCACAAGTCGAAGCAAAATTTTGTGACCGGAGCTGGTCATAACTCAAAGTTGGTCGTAAGCTGGGATGTTCGTAAGTCGAGGCACCAGCTAATAATACAATATTCCAAAGATTCCCAGTGAGCCACAAAGGAATCAGCTCACTGCTGCAGATGCTTGACATTAACTACAGTGTTGCCTTGACTTATGAAGTTAATCCAAATTGGAATGGTGTTCGTAAGTCAAAATGTTCATAAATCAAAGCACCATTTCCCATTGAAATGCATGGGAACGGGATTAATCTGTTCCAGCATTTTTTTAAAAAATCAAAAAATAAAACACTGCAAGCCCCTGGGGCTGCAAAAAACAAAACAAGTTAAACATAAAAATAACCCCACCAGCCCAATCCCACCCTGCAAAAGCCACCCAAAACAGTTTAAAAAATCCAAAAAAATATCACACCTTACCTCACCAGGAAGCCTCCTCTCGAGCCCCGCCGCCACTGAAACCACCCCACCGCTGCCAAAACAGCCATCTGGGACCTCACCTGGCCTTCCCCACTGCCTTCCCCATTGATGGTGGTTTCGGCAGCGGGGGGGTGGTTTTGGTGGCGGGGGGCAGTGCAGCGGAGGGGAAGGCCAGGTGAGTTCCTGGGCGGTAGTCCCAGTGGCAGTGGGGTGGTGGTGGCGGCGGGGGGCCCCGTGCGGCAGCAGGGAAGGCCAGGTGAGTTCCCAGATGGCAGTTTCAGCGGCAGTGCGGTGGTCTTCCACTGCTGCCTGGCCTGGGCGTCACCACCGCTGCCCGGCCAGGATGGGTCCTCGCCTCCTGGCCGGGATCTGGCTCCCGGAGTCCAGCCAGGAAGTGATCAGCCTCTTCGCCACCAACTGTTAGCCCTTTTAAATTTCCTGCTCCTTTCCCCTGCCTTTTTTTGTTCGTAGGTCAAAGCTCCGGCCACAAGTCAAAGCAAAATTTTGTGGCCGGAGGTGTTCATAAGTTAAATTGTTCGTAGGTCAGGGCGTTCGTAAGTCAAGGCACCACTGTATATTGTTTAATAATTATTAGGTGATAATTTATGTATCGTTATCTGTATCTTTATATGTATAACTCTGTTAGCAGGAATCAGCTTATATTCAAACATAAAGACAGGAAATCAGGCTATCTCTGATTTGGTGTGACCTCTGCAAGGCCCTCTTGTACATATTTTCATGGTGCGTGTGTGCGTCTTCTGAATACTTGTGAAGTGTGAAAAGTATCCCTGGGGAGTTTGCTTATTTTTCCATATTTGTTCATTTCTTTCCACCTACCCATCTTCCTAAATGACTCCACTAAGCAGGAGTGTAGCCATTGGAAGAGGAGACTAACTGTTTTGACATAATGCTTCTGCAAAAAATATTATTCCCCAACTATCTCTTCATAGTGGGGAAAATCCAGAGCACGAAAAGCCAAGGCAAGTTTCGGTACCTTTGTACACTGGGCCACCATGATTGTCTTTCTCTTCACTCACCTATTCATGCAATGGCACCACCAGCATTCTGCCTTCTGTGCTGCTTGCCACTTAATAGTTGCCTAGCACCCTAAGAGGTCTTTGCCCAATGATTAAAAACGAACTGCTTACATGTGCTGAGGTGCGTTGAGCCACTTGTGGAACATTCAGGGAGCCTTGTGCCTTGCTCTAGTGACAACGTGAAGAATAAAATGTGTTAGTAAGAAATTATTCATGATTGCTATTGTGAGAAGTTGAAGAGATGAAGAGAAATTTCCTCTTGGCACAAGACAGTATTGTCAGTGTAGAATATTGGATGAGTATGAATAAGAAGATGGAAACACAAATGATGGCAGTAGAATTGGATGCGTTTTTCAGGATTTTGGCAAAAGGGAAGGGAAACCTCAATGGTGTACTGGAGCCAAGGCCTTTTAAATAGCAAGGGATGTGCATCATTTACTGTATACTCAGGCTTTCCTGTCTCCTCTGAGCTTAGCTGCAGTCCCCATGGTAGTTGGGGGAGAAATGACTTTTCCCAGGAGCAGCATGTTGTTGCCATCTATGCCTGTTGTAGTCCAAAGTATTTGAGGGTAGTTTGGTTTTGACTGAGCAGTTAATCACTTGCGCTTCTGAATTTATCAGTACATCATGGCCTAGACCAGCAATGGCGAATCTATCATGTGCATGCCACATCTGGCACATGGAGCCCTCTCTGCCGGCACGCGAAATATAGGTCGCCAGATCGCTACTCTTCCCCCCCCCCCAGCCAAAGCTGAAAAGGTGTATGTGTATGTAGGGGGGATAAGGAGACCCTGTGATAAGGAGCACTGGTGGATGGAAACAAAGGAACATGAGAAAATAACACCTTCCCTCTCCCCCCTTCGTCTCCCTCTAATGACGTAGGACACCCCCTCCCTCCCTTAAAGGGACAAAGTCCCAGTTGGGACTGGAGAGGAAAAGGGGTCGGCGCTGGAGGCGGGCAGGAGGTGGAGGAGAACAATGTCCCTGCAAGGGCTTCATCGAGTGCGTGTGTACAAGACCCTGGTGCTGGCAGCGGATCCGGAGTGGGGTCTTGAGGCACCTCCGTGCTGGGATTCCCCCTTCCGCTGCCACTTCCAGTTCCGCCAGCTGTTTTTGTTTGTTTGTTTGTTTTCCAGTTTGGGCACACGGGCCCCAAAAAGTTCGCCACCACTGTCCTAGACCAAATGTCATTTCGGTTCTCATTTCACTTCAGTTTTGCTTTGTTAACAACATCTAATTTCTAGTAATAAATGCTTTTCAAAGACACTTCAGTGCTGCACAGATCACATACATGTATCCAGGTGGAATGACATTTTGCAGTTAATGTTGTAGCCAATCATTGGCACAATCATAGCTTTTGTATGCATTTGTTGATACAATAAGTCATTGATTGGACCATGCATTGTATCTGCTATTTGATGCAGTATGAGCTTAGATGAGCTTAGAAAATTATAGAAAATTTCAATATTAGGATCAGGAGACATGTGTGTGTGTTGTGTGTGTTTAGTCGTTTAGTCGTGTCCGACTCTTCGTGACCCCATGGACCAGAGCACGCCAGGCCCTCCTGTCTTCTACTGCCTCCCGGAGTTGTGTCAGGTTCATGTTGGTTGCTTCGCAGACACTGTCCAGCCATCTCATCCTCGGTCGTCCCCTTCTCCTCTTGCCATCACACCTTCCTAACATCAAGGTTTTTTCCAAGGACTCTTTTCTTCTCATGAGATGGCCAAAGTACTGGAGCCTCAGCTTCAGGATCTGTCCTTCAAGTGAGCATTCAGGGTTGATTTCCTTTAGAACTGATAGGTTTGTTCTCCTTGCAGTCCAGGGGATTCTCAAGAGTCTCCTCCAGCACCACAATTCAAAGGCATCAATTCTTCGGCGGTCTGCTTTCTTTATGGTCCAGCTCTCACTTCCATACATCACGACAGGAAAAACCATAGCTTTGACCTTTCGGACTTTTGTTGGCAAGGTGATGTCTCTGCTTTTCAAGATGCTGTCAAGATTTGTCATCGCTTTCCTCCCAAGAAGAAGGCGCCTTTTAATTTCAGGGCTGCTGTCTCCATCTGCAGTGATCATGGAGCCCAGGAAGATAAAATTTGACACTGCCTCCATATCTTCCCCTTCTATTTCCCAGGAGGTGATGGGACCAGTGGCCATGATCTTAGTTTTTTTGATGTTGAGTTTCAGACTGTTTTTTGCACTCTCCTCTTTCACTCTCATTACAAGGTTCTTTAATTCCTCCTCACTTTCTGCCATCAGAGTGGTATCATCTGCATATCGGAGGTTGTTGATATTTCTTCCGGCAATCTTAATTCCAGCTTGGGTTTCTTCCAGTCCAGCCTTCCGCATGATGTATTCTGCATATAAGTTAAACAAGCTGGGGGACAATATACAGCCTTGCCGTACTCCTTTCCCAATTTTGAACCACTCAGTTGTTCCATGACCAGTTCTAACTGTTGCTTCCTGTCCCACATATAGGTTTCTCAGGAGACAGATAAAGTGGTCAGGCACTCCCATTTCTTTAAGAACTTGCCATAGTTTGCTGTGGTCCACACAGTCAAAAGCTTTCGCATAGTCAATGAAGCAGAAGTAGATATTTTTCTGGAACTCTCTGGCTTTCTCCATAATCCAGCGCAAGTTAGCAATTTGGTCTCGAGTTCCTCTGCCTCTTCGGAATCCAGCTTTATGTCAGGAGACATAAAGTTTTGTATTTTAATTATGACCTTTTAGAATAAAAGTTCAGAGGTAACATGCATAACTATTGAAGAAGAGCAAATCAAAAAGTGTTCATAATTGTGCTCCTCTTGGGACCATAGTTAAACAAGTGTACATAATTAGTACACATAATTAAATATTGGCATTGGCAACACTGTGATTCCCCAGCATTACAGAGGAATGGTATTTCTTGACTATCTTGTGGATATTTTTAACAATTAAAGCAACCTTTCTGTGCTTTATGATTATAAAAAAAGTTTTAAAGCTCACAAACATGACATTTAAGTGGCTATTTAGAGTGAAAGTATTTCTGGTGAACTGTTGTTTGGATTTCTGAAACAGGTTACCTGTTTATTATATAACTCTCAGTACCAGATAATGTTTATATTTCTGGGTTTCAAGAAACAGTTGTTTAAGTACTTCAGAAAGAATGCAGGCCTTATTGAAAACATAAACGTTTGTCTAATTATCCAGTGGAAATGAAGAATATTGAAACTATTTCAAAAGCAAAATAATTAATTTGTAGTCTTGCTTTTAAGTAAATGAAAAAATTGCTCAGTTTACACTAACATAGCAGACATACTTACTGAGTTGATTCTGTTGCTACTATTTTTATGTTAATTTTAGAGTATTTGGTCTCTTTCATCTTACTGTAAAAATCACCTCAGGATTTTAGCTGTTATTATATCTTATATTAACATTGATAAAATACATGTATAAAATATTGAGGAATTAAGACTTGTGTAAAGCTGGGTAAAAACTGAACTTCTGCCCATTCTTCTCCTTCAACTCTGTTCCCTATTTTTTCCCATCTGTTCTGAGATAAGGCCAACCCCTCAAAAATTTTTCCTTCTGTAGTTCTTCCTTCAAAGCTCATCCGAAGAGTAAGACATGGAAACATAGGGAACAGGAGGGAATAAATGAAGTGAGTTGAAGATGACTATTGAGCCATAAGGCATGCAAGGGGCCTGATATTAGACTCAAAGGCTGCTAGCTACTGCCTGTACTGTATATGTGAGATTCCAGCGTTGTAAAGGAGGGCTCTTTGATGTATCGGAACTCCCTTACTAGTAGCAGCAGGAAGTGTTTGAAGAGGGGAAGGCTTGAAGGAACAAGGGACTTGAAGGAAGTGGATGTGATTAGCTTCATGTTTGTGATGCTTCATGAAGAAACAGGGATCCTCTATGACAACAGAATCAGCAAAGGGCTATACTGTATTCAGGGACTACTAGGAATAAAGGGCGGTACTCTTTCAAACTACTGACGAGAATCCACCAATTAAATTGCTTAATTCAGTGCAGCAAAATGTTCCTAACTCATGACATTACTAGGTGTGCATCTCTTGGGGCCAGGCACTACCAGCCTCCTTAATTCTCCATTTGCTGCAGTTTTCTAGTAGGATAACAACTATATTATTTTCTGCAACATGCTATTCAATGTATCATTTCCACTTGACTTTTAAAGCACTAAATGTTTAGAGGTCAGAGTATCTAGAAAGTCCTCTGTTCCTTCAAGTCTTCCCCTCTGCGTGTGTGTGTGCTCTGTGCCATCAAGTTGCAACCAACTTATAGCAACCCTGATAGGGTTTTCAAAGTAAGTGAGATATTTAAGGAGTGGGTATAAGAGATCAACTCCCTCCCTCATTTTCCATGGCTGAGTGGGGATTCATACCCTGTTTGTGAGAGTCCTCTATCTGCGACATGTAGCTGTATATAAAGCAAAAGCTAATAAAAAGTGCTACTAACCAGCAAACCCACCTGTGCCTTGAGAGTTGATGATGATGATGGCACCCCAAAGCTGCTCACAAAGTGATTCAGGAGTCTACAACCACTCCAGAATACACTGAACAGTGGGCAACTTTCTGTTTCATTAATTTAAGCAATCCAGTTCAGATCAGTGATGCAAAAAATATTTTTCTTTGGCTAAAGAAAGGTTTGCATAAGATTTAAGTGTTTGTTTTTACTTAATTTTTCTCCACAGACGCCGGTTGATTTCCCAGAGATCTTCATTGGAGACTTTGGAAGACATTGAGGAAAATGCACCATTGAGGAGGTAACTGTACATGATTTCTGCCTGCGTTTTCTGGCATGCACATACATGGTTTCATCACTGCCACATCACTGAGAGTTTGTACCTATTGAAGTCAACAGTCCTTTACATTGATTTAGTAGCCCTGTTCAGGTGTTCACTCTGAAAACATGTACAGATCAAAAGGTGATGAAAATGGGGGCATGCAGGTGAACCCCACTCCTACGTCCTCCACCCCATACAGAACTCCCACAGGCCTTTGCATGTTCAGTATAAAGGCCTGCATAGGCACTAAGTGCATTTAGTTCAATGTACTAGTAGCATTTCTGGGTTCAGCAGCCCTAATAAAGAAGGCCTGCCAGCCACAAAAACAGAATTGTTTATGACTCATTGAGTTTGGACCTCTCTTCTATTAATACAACAATAATTGCCAAAGTAAAATGTATAGTGTGTAATATATTCTGATAGAATCCAAATTTTCCATGGTTGGGACAACAAGCTGTTTATGCATTCAAGACAGCACGAATTCATTGTGCTTAGATGAGACATTTGCATTAATTGGAGATGAGCTTTACCAAAATTAGTGTTTCCATAGGAAACACTAATTTTGCCTGCTTTTAACACAAGGCAGTTTTGCTTACAGTCTCTGTTTAAAGCCATTTTCTTTTTAAACACAATATTGATTTATTGTTAAAAAAACTACAATGTGACATTTACATTCCTACATAAGGTATAAAAGACCAGAAGTTGAAAATCCATAAAAATTAAATAGACTTTGAACACATACAGTGGTGCCCCGCTTGATGACGATAATCCGTTCCAGCGAAATCGCTGTAGAGCAAAATCGTCGTCAAGCGAAAGTAAAAAACCCATTAGAAAGCATTAAAAACCAGTTAATGCGTTCTAATGGGGGAAATACCTCATCGTCCAGCGGAGATCCTACATACGGTGGCCATTTTCTGGTGCCTGTAAAGTGAGGAATCCATCCTAAACACAGCTGGAGAGCCATTTTGTGACCCGCTGATCAGCTGTTTTAAAATCGTCGTAATGCGAAAAATTGGTTCCCGAAGCAGGGAACCGATCATCGTTAAGCGAAATTCCCCCATTGAATCATCGTTTTGTGATCACAATAGCGATCGCAAAAAAAATAATCATAAAGCGGATTCGTCATCAAGCGGGGTAATCGTCAAGCGGGGCACCACTGTACTAGTGAAGGAACGTTTGTCCTGTGTTTTGAGTGCCAGACTGTAGTTAACAGAAATAATTAACTGAGCTGTTTTCAATCTCCCTTCTTTCAGCATTCAGTTTGTTAATTTGTTGTATTTATTATGTGTAATGGCTTGGATTATTCATTCAGCTAAAAAGAGAGCAATTATTTTCTGCCTGATGCAATTTTTTCAGCACTCTACATTTCACATTCTGAACCATTCTTCATATACACAGGTGCAGACCATAGCCCACCCCAGGACCACAGAACCTGTGGCTCTTTTGATGAGTATTGACATACAAAAAAGAAAAGAAAATTATGCCCCTTCTAATAAATTAAAAATGTTATGCTCCTTCTTCAAACCCAACACCTACTTAAATTTTATATGAAATCTAAGATTTCTTCATGGCATCTGTGAATGCACACAAATGGGTCTTGTCTGCGCCTGCGCTGATGTTCTTGGAATATTCTAGAGCTAAAAGTAACAATTTTATGGGCTGGTCCCCCATGAGGCACATGCTTCTCCCACCCAAGATTCCCCTCAGTACCTAAAATTTGTCCGCTGGGCATGAGAGTTATATAATAAATAAGATACCTGTGACGGACAGAGGGGAAGATGGGTGGGTAGTGTGAATTCACAGAGGACCACTCGAAGAACCATGGTTACAGGTAAGTAACCTTTCTTCTTCGTGGCCTCTGTGAATGCACACAAATGGGTGACTAGCAAGCTTCACTTACCGGCGGTTGGGACGTCACAGTAGGAAGGATGCCAACATAGTTCTGCCAAATCCAGCGTCATTGCGTACCCTTACATCTAGCCGGTAGGACTTATTTACTGTATTTATGTTAAAATGTAAATTTTAAGATACAGCTGGAGGGAAAGCCTGCCTAAATACGGTAGCTATGTCTTAAGTTTACTTCTAAACTATTTAACTTATACCAGTTGAAAGCTGACCTAGTTAATTTTCTCTCCCAGTGTTTCTGTGGGAGAAAAATCTAAGAAAATCAGGAAAAGAGGTACGTAGTAGGATGTTAAAAGTGGGCAAAAAAAAGTCATGCCGCATAAACACCCCACTCACCCCTGCTCAGTCTGCTTATCTGTCTTTACTACCAAAACTCACCAGTTCATGCCTAGTTAAACTGAATTTTTTCTTTGTCTCTTAAAAGGAGGGAAAATAATGAATGGCAGCATTCATACCAGCCTTCTTAACAGAGAGAATTCATGAAAACATTATTAAGGAACCTTCATAAATTATTCAAATACGGCTATAATTGCCCCCCAAAATAAATAATGTTTAATATTTCAGAGTGTTTACTTGGGAGTATCTTTCCAGCAGATTTCTGTTCACAGTAGGCTTCCGTTTAATTGGATCCCAGTGTGGCTGCTGAGAGGAATAAGGAGGTGTTAGAAGAGAACATAAGGAAAGGAGGATAATAGATATGTCTTGGAGAATAAGATCTCCATGAAACAGTTGCTACTCTTCAGTAGTTCTGTGCACTTTGTGGTCAATTCCTGTGACTATAATATCTATAGCAGAAGACCACAGTCTGCCTCAGCGCTAAGTTACACACTAGATGTGGCCCCATCTATATTTCCTCTGCCACTTCTCTTTTTCCTTTTTAACCAAAGCAATCTCAGCAAAGGAATGGGGAGCAGTGCTTAACTAGATAAATAATTTGTTAAGCATTATACATTTATTTCCTTTTAAATTAAACTTCTTAAAAGCATATCTACATAGAAGCATGCCTTTACAATGATTTAAAACTGAATCAGTTGCCTTAACACATTAGATTGTTTTTCTGTCTCAATAAACAGAAATTTGAAACAAGAATTATATGCAGATATTTTTTCAGAGAGAGAATCGTAAATGCGGCACATGTCATACAATAAATGCTGTTTTTGTTGTTATTGGTACAGGAGGCCAAGCACTAGCAAGTCTATGAGTGGCACTGGATATGTTCCTTGAGCTCTAGGAGATACTACCCTGTGCATCACTAGTAATACCATTAGGGTTGCTTACCCAGAGAACCTTGTGTGTTCTTGTGTTGTTCACCTTCCTGGGCTCTATAATTGTCCTAACTATTGAGTGGTGAATACTTGTTAAATAAGTGATGGTATTATCTTTACATTTTGTAAAAATAAGCTCTTAATTAATCCATAACTTAAACTAACATGTTAGTACATATATTTGTTAGGAAAAGTAACATGCTGCTGTTGCACGTGTCATGCAAGGAAGGCCTAAATACCTGTCAAAATTGTAGTTTTAACTACCATGTGAACTAACCCTGTACTATTATCTAGAAAATATATCACTTGTTTTGAACGTATATGTGGTCCTGCTGATCTTCCAGGGTTTTATATCCAAACAAACCCTGTGTCATGTCTAGCTGGATTTAAAGTTATTATATGGGATTATAGAATTGTAATTCAAATGAATACAGTCGTGCCCCACTTGACGATTACCCCGTTTAACGATGAATCCGCTTCACAATGATGTTTTTGCGATCGCAAAAGCGATCACAAAACGATATTTGAATGGGGTTTTTTCGCTTAGCGATGATCGGTTCCCTGCTTCAGGAACCAATTTTTCGCTAAGTGATGTTTTTGCAACAGCTGATCGGCGGTTTTCAAAATGGCCGTCGGCTCTCAAAATGGCCCCCCGCTGTTTTTAGGAGCCATTTTTTGCAAGACAGGCACCCGAAAATGGTCACCCTATGGAGGATCTTCACTTTACGATGAAGTATTTCGCCCATTAGAACGCATTAGTCGGTTTCTAATGCTTTCTAATGGGCTTTTTAATTTCGCTTGACGAGGATTTCACTTAACAGCGATTTCAGCGGCACGGATTATCCTCGTCAAGCGAGGCACCACTTTATGTTCAAGTTTCAACTATCATCCAGATTCTGACAATGGCTTTCTAACTAATTAATGATAATAGCTACATCTTGCACACAGTAGTGATGATACATACTACTACATAGTAATATATGATCTGTACCCTTCACTTCCATGAACATTTATGTCTTTAGCAGCTCTCTTCCATCAGTACAGTATAGCTTTATCTTCTCTGTGAGTCCTACTCCCATCCACTGCCTTTCTCAGAATCTTTTCACAGGTCATCATGCCCATTCATCCCTTTCTATACAGTCTGTTTCCACTTAATCATGCTCTGCCTTATCCTCAGTGCTTTTTTCTGTTGGTGCCTTAGACACCTTCCTTCCCCTTGGCTTTACAGAAGTGACTAGATGGAGGGGCTGCGCCATTTCATTTCCACATGTGGTACCTCTTTGGCTTAGGTTTAAGGGTGGCATTTTTAGAAACATTCTCATTAGGTACACCAAGTATTTTTATTTTTATTAGCAAAGAACTTTGCTCATTCTGAAGTATTCAAAATGCAGAAGCCATGACAAATGTTTCATGTGTACTAACACAAAGAACTCTTGTGATGGGGAAATGGAACAATGATGTGTTCTTTCATAATAATCTTTCCTAAAAAGAGCCATAACAAAATCCGGGAAGTTCTGCATTCCTTTTTAAAATCATGTTTCAGCGTTTCGTTCAGGCAGCCTCTTTGTTTCTAGACTTCATTGTTCTCAGTATTGCGACAGAATCCTAAGTTGGAAAGAAGTGATTTGAATAATTTGTCTGGTCTTTCCTTCCTGCCTTTGTGTTGAGATATTTCAGCTATTCAGTTGGGGAACTTAATTGTTTCCCTATTGTTATTTTTCAGATGCCGGACTCTCTCAGGCTCACCCAGACCAAAGAACTTTAAGAAGGTTCACTTCATCAAGAACATGAGACAGAATGATACAAGGAGTGGCAGGTATTTGGCAGGCAAATCACTTCTGATCAAGAGTATATAATGGAATGGCATTATGATAGTTCATGTGGAGGAAAATATGCCTTTGTGGGAGACAGAGATCTCCTTTGGCATTAGAAATGAGAGCACCACAATTTTCGTTATGCCAGAAGTACTAGACACATCTAAAGATTCCCTTCTACATTCAGAAGCTGTTCTACGTATAAGAATTGCTCCATGAGAGCCACAGTCTCATTGCTGATTCTCCACCCTCTTGCTATATGTGTACAATCTATCCTTCCTGATGGAGAATGGCGGTAAAGATACTGTCCATGTGGTCCACGTGAGAGCTTATAAACCTTACAAGTATATGGATGGAAAGTTCCCACAAAGAGGCTGATCTCTGGACTGACAGGAAAATGTAACCCAGTTGTATTCCACTTACCTGAATGGGTTTCATAGAAGTCTAGTAGTGTTTATTAGTAACTGGTGATGGTAAATAACTACTTGCACAGAACTAATTATTAATTATGTAAGATTAAGTATTTCCCCACGGTGAAAGTAATTGTAATTGTAATTTAATGAATGGTATCACCAGTCTTTTTACAGTTTTAAAAAACTACTACTCAAGTAAGTTGTGGTTTTGTAATTATGAGGGTGTGAACTCACTGAATGGTAAAGGAGGAATATTACATGACTCAGCTGCTGGTTTGTGCTGGCACTTCATTTATTTTATTTATTTATTGCATTTATACCCCTCCCATCTAGTTAATTGACTACTCTGGGCGGCTTCCAACATATATAATAAAACAATATAAAATATAACAACATTATAGACATCAGTAATCAAATCATTCAAGATGGAAAGAGAAAAGAGAAAGTAAATCAAATAATAACTGAAGGGAAGGCCTGCCTAAAAAACCAGGTTTTCAATTGGGTTTTAAAGATGCCCAGCAAAGGGTATCTTTAAAACCCAATTGTTCTTGTTTTTTCCTTCCGGACCTCTCTCGGCGTCAGGCTCCTCAGCCTCACCTCCTGATTAGATTGGGTGATACGGGTAGATTTTGGTGGGAGTAGGTGCCAGGTATTGAAGCCCTGAATCGTTTGAGGCTTTGTACGTAAGCATTAAAACTTTGAAGTCAACGCGGAACCGAATGGGCAGCCAATGCAAAGTGGCCAGAGTAGGAGAGATAGGATATTTTCTCACTCCACTAAGGAGTCTGGCTGCCGCATGCCAGTTGTGGATGATTTGTCGTGGATGATGCATTGCAAAGGAGGAGAGGTCACAAAAGCAGAAAGCATTACTGTCCTGCTTCTGGGCTTCCCATAAGTATCTGGATGCTCATTACAGGAACAGAGTGCTACATTAAATCGGCATTTGGTCTGATCCTGCACAGTGATTCTAATATTCATCAGGAAAAAATAACAACCTGTGAATACAGTTCCATGAGGCTGTGTACAGTGGTGCCTCGCTAGACAATGATAATCTGTTCCACTGAAATCGCTGTTTAGTGAAATCATTGTCTAGCGAAAAGCATTTCCCTATTGGAATGCATTGAAACCTATTTTATGCGTTCCAATGGGGAAGAATCGTCGTTGTCTAGCGAAGATCGGCCATAGGAAAGCCGCTTTGCGAACCGCTGATCAGCTGTTTAAATCGCTGTCTTGCGAAGCTTAGGTCCCAAAAAAAAACATTTTGCGAGCGCAGAGGGAGCTGTCAAAATCGTCGTCTAGAGAAAATCAGTTTGCGAAGCAGGGACCAAACATTGTCCAATGAAATTCCCCCATAGGAATCACTGTTTTGCGAATCGCTATAGCGATCGCAAAAAGTCAATGTCTAGCAAAAAACTGTCATGCGGGGTGACTGTCTAGCGTGGCACCACTGTATATCTGCTATTGGTCCTCCTCTGTTACAGTTTTCATTCCAGTGGTGAGAAGTGCTCCAATCCTGCTCCATGAGTCTCCTCTGCTTCCCCTTAAGCCGTCCAGTTTCTGTCAATATAATAGACAAACTAGAAGGCCTAATAACAGAAGATAAAGTTGTCTGCAAAATAAATTGCGCCAGCTGCATGCAATTTTACCACATATAAGAGGAAAGGCATATAAATGCTAATTATATGTTATCAGTTGTTACCAGATGGAATCTAGTGGGTTTACTTACAGAACCATATAGCTGTGCTGCATCTTATCAACCTCATGTAAAATTAAGAAGTTAGATAATTTCTTCTGTGGATAATTGAGGTCAGCATTTGACAGCCACAGTTATCTTCGTAGCAAAGCAGAAAAGTAGTAGGTAAAAGGTATTTTACTTCCCAGGTATATTCCATGCACAGAAACAAGGAAGAGCAAGGTGCCACAGAATCAAAAGGGATGAAGGCAGAGCAAAACATTCAGAAACCTGTCTCAGGAGCTGGGGGGGCAGTGAGGAAGATACTGTCACTTTAATATCTGGCATGGCTTTGAAAAACTCAGATGCCTTTCCAATAGATTCTGTGTGGTATAGTTATTTAGACTGTTTGACTAGAACTCCATATGTGCCTGCCCGTCCTCTAAGATCAGGCCAGGAGGCCCTTCTGAAGGTGCCATCCCTGAAAGAGGTGAAGGGGATGGCATGTCGGAATAGGGCCTTCTCGGTTGTTGCCCCCCAACTTTGGAACACCCTCCCTAGAGAGATCCGCCTGGCTCCGACACTCTTGGCCTTTCGGCGCCAGGCAAAGACCTTTCTGTTCACCCAGCATTTTAATTAATTAATTTTAATGTTTTAATGTTTTAAGAAATATTTTAATATATGGTATTTTATACGGTCTCTTGAAATGTTTTTAATGTTTTTAGGTTTTAATGTTGTACGCCGCCCAGAAGCCACTGGCAATGGTGCGGCTAAAAATATTGTAAATAAATACTGTATTTTTTGCACCATAAGACTCACTTTTTTCCCACAAAACAGGAGTGTGGAAAGTCTGTGCGTCTTATGGAGCGAAGAAAACAGATTATATTTTCCTGTTTTCTTCTCCTAAAAAATTGGTGCGTCTTATGGAAAGGTGCGTCTTATGGAAATAAACTTGGAATTCCTGGGTTCAGCTGTTGACTTTGCCATAAAGCTCACTAGATCATCCTGGGTCATTAACACCTTTTCAGCCTACCTCACAAGGTTACTGTAAAAGTTAAGTGGGATGGAAGACAGCTGTATGTGTCACCTTGAACTCATTGGATGAAAGATGGGATATAGATGTAACAAATAACCAAGCAAGCTAAATATTTAGCATTTTTGCTAATATCTCCCCCCCCCCCAAAAAAAAACCTGATAATGTGTTTTCTTCTGTAAGTTGACTTGGTGGGCTTATAGAATCTTCATCCATAAATTTGTGAGGTATTAGTAACTGCAGGCTAATTAAATACCTGATTTATTTCCAATTTAAATAAGGCTTTTATCATGAGCAAGGAAACTGTTTCATTAAAGAGATATGGCTGATCATCAGTATCTGCGTAGTCTTCTGTATTCTTATGCTGTGCTCTTTAGGTTCTTTTCTAATCCTCTTCGGAAAGGACAATGCAATTCTCCACTGTTAAAAGTGCATGGTAATAATAATTTATAATCCTAAATGATGGGGTGGAGTATTCATTCTAACTGTTTCTTGCTGTTCAGTTCCTATCCATTACTTGCTGACTTAAAAGGAACATTCCTAGTGAATTAGCATCTAATGCAAGAGACATCTTGCATAACTTGTTTGCTCCATCTGCAGTTCCAGTTGGAAACCTTGCCTATCTTTTACTAAATTCTTTGCATACTGGAATATTAGACAACATGCTTAGAAAAGACTGCATGTCAGATGCCTTTGTAAACTTAATTACTGTTCTAAACTGTAGTAGTTAGCATAATCTCTATGTGAAAACACAATAGAGTGAAGCCATCTGTTAGATGTTAGGTTCTGTTAGTATATAAGTGGTTGTGCTGTCATCTGCTCAGCAGGCGCCAATTATTGTTGCATTTATGAACTCTGGCCTAGAGGACCCATTTATTTCTCAACCATCTCTGGCACAACACTTTGCTTTGGTTTCTTGATTTGTTTTTTGAAGGGAAATCAGCTGTCTGGCTCATTAGCTTCCCTTCGGCTTCCTTGTCGGAGATAGTTACAAATTATGGAGGAGACAAAAATATGATAGTTTATCTTCTGCGGGCTTTATGCCAGTATTCAGATTAAAATTACCACAGACAGATAATTTTTCTCCCATGTTTTCCTGCTTTGCCTGACTTTTCTTAAATTCAGACTGAACAACTATGTCAGTAACTTCCACTTTACTTTGCATTGACTGTGTTTGAACAGACAGAAAAGGATCACTTGTTTGCTTTTTTATTCAATATCCTTAGCCAATTGCAGACAGCTAGCTCCTGTGTAATCCTGTACACTCTTCATTCCTATTGCCGGTCCTATGCATACAGAGTGCTCCTTCTTTATTCCTGCTGGAGGTGCGCTGTGTCTCAAAGCAGTTCCTGTGCAATGCAAGTTCATCGCACCTTGGCTTACTGACAGATATTAGTGTAACATAAAGTGCAGAAATGGATGGATGTTGATGATTAAAAAAACCCTGTATACAGTAAAATAATAGAAAGAAAAATGAAAAAGTGGAAAGAAACATGATTACTAAACAGGGTTGTTACATGTTTGAATTCAGTTGTTGTTGTTGTTGTTTTTGCAGGATTTTCTGCCCTATATAATATTTATAATTTTACTTATTTTCTAGAATAGTCCTTATTAGTGGACGAAGATCCTTTTGCAGCATATTTTCAGTGTTACCGTATCGGGACTGTAGCCATGTTGGGTATGTGTTATGTTTTTGTTTTTTCTTTTATACCAGTAAGAATTTTTTTTGGCAACGAATGCATTTGCTCTCATTTTGGTAAGAGGAGACAAAACTGAGCTCAAAAGAGACATTTAGTCAGTGTAGGTCTGCCATTAGTAGCTAGCATGTGTGGTACAAGGCTTTTCCTCATGAAGTATTGTGGTTGGTTGGTTGTGAAACATTAAGTTCCAGAGGTGGAATTGACAGGCAGATTCACACAGAGCTAAAGTGTCATGGATAGGAAGCATAGCTGAAGTTGATGGCTTCAACACTCAAATATTTGCAAGCATGGTAGGAAATAAAAGGATACATTTTTGTCTGTGTTAAAGGTTTATTGCGGCAAACTAAATGTGACATTAAGTGCTTCTTTTTGTCTTTGCCTTTAATATGCATTTTTTTAAAATGCAGATAGCATCAAACTGTTTTTAAATATGTAAACAGCAAGACAGAAACAGATACAGCGGGCTGATTAAATCTAGTCCTTTGAAGCTGGTGTTTCCATTTGTTAACATCAGTGGAGCATTTCCCTAAAACAGATGCCAGCTTCAGAGGAGGAATTTGCCTTAGGAATACAGCAGGAGATGAAAGAATAAAATTCCCTCTTCATTCTTGACTTGAGCCTAATAATTATCAGTGATGCTGCTTGCATTCTTTACATGCAGCTTAAATTTGCATCTTGTTAGTTCAGATTCCCAACAACTTGAAACAAGGAATTGTCACCTGTCTGCTATAAGCAGAGGACTCCTACATTTTGTCTTCATGTAAACATACCACCCAATGGATTGATTTTCCAAACAGTGTTGTGTTCGTAGGCTTCATTTCTTAATGGGGGCTTTGTTTTTGTTTTCAGGTTTTTAAAAGTCTGTTTAATATTTAATTGTCTTATAAAGTATTCATAAAGTGCTAAAGTGTTCAGCTGTTGTAGTAATTCAAGGAGCAAATGTTCAGCAAAACTGCTGCATGGATTCTTATGGATTTGCATCCATATTCAGATAATCCAGTAAATGTTCTTCCTATTGAAAACAAGAATGCAAATTGTTCTTCCTGAGCAGAAATTGATTTTTTCATTTATTCTCTATACAGCAGCATTGAAGTGGTTAGTTTATTTTCTAAAATTATGAACACATATATAACTAGAGAGACTTCTCTGGTCAAGGAAAAACAAAATCAAGTAAAAGCATGCACTTCTTGACATTTGAACATGTGAGGGCCAAAATATGCATGACATTAGAGGTCTCCTAACATTTGTTTTTCTGCTTAAAAGCTTGAATCTGAGCAGCAGTGTTGGGGCAGACTCTAACCATCCTCTTTCAAATCCTATCTCATCCAAGCTGCTAATAATCCATGGAGGGGCATAATAGCTAATAACAGCTTCAGGGTAAAGCAGGATATTTCAAGAAAATGTCACAAAGGAAAACATTTGTCTCCTCCAAGCAAGCCCCTGCCCCATGCCCCTCCTAAGCACGCACACACCCATACCCAAATGACATGAGGAGACGCAGTTTAAGATGGCTGCTGTCATATCTGAGAACCTAGAAAAGAAATTTTACAGTTAGTAAATCTTCAGAGGCATAAAATAGAGAGGTGTGATAACTGCTAGAAATCTTAAGTTTGTTGAAATCTTTCTTTGTTCTGTTTGATTGTAAGCCACAGTGAGTCCCAAGTCATTGGGGAAGCAAGATGTAGACTGAATGAATAACAATAATAAAAATGAATAATATATGAATGAATAATAATAATCTAATAACAGGGGAGTACATACCACCACAGTTGACAGAATTCAGACTGAATCAAGTTCGTGTAGCTGGATGGGATATTCCCCATTCTTATCCTAGAAGTGTGCATAGCGTTCTCTCTTACTGTGCCCACCTCCTGGCCTGGATGCCTCTCTCTGTTTCCTTTTTCTTTGTTGTGTCCAGAGAGATAAAATGCTAAGTACAGTATATTATTTAAAATTTCAGGTTTCAACACAATTTGAATAAAAGTAAATGCTGATATTTAGAATAAATGTGTATAGCTGGCCTGATTGCAAGTACAGTGGTGCCTTGACTTATGAACGCCCTGACATACAAGCATTTTGAGTTACGAACAGCTCTGGATGTGGAACATTGCTTTGAGTTACGAACCGTGCCTTGACTTACAAACGTAAAAAAAGCCTGCCCCTTTTTTGATCTAAATTCATCTTAGGTCAAAAGAAGAAGAAAAAATTAAAAAATTTCTCCCCCTAGTGGTAGAGTGTGGATTAACCGGCTTTGCATTAGTTCCTATGGGAACTAATGCTTTGACTTAAGAACCATGCCTTGACATAAGGACAAAAACAGCCGGAACAGATTAATTGGTTTTCAATGCACGCCTATGGGAAATGCTGCTTTGACTTAAGAACGTTTTGACTTACAGCCACTGTTCCAATACGGATTAAGTTCTTAAATCAAGGCACCACTGTAATCTTTTGGAAACTTGTCTGTTCAATCCCTCCCTTTGCCATTATCTTTTGTTACAGACATTTAACTTCAGCAAGATGAACTGGAACATCCTTTAGAGAATAACAAAAGTTCTGTAGTTTAGCTCACATAAATTCTTCTGTTAGTCTAGAACAATGTCTCCTATCCTTGGATTCCCAGATATTCTTGGACTACAACTCCCAGAAACTCTGGCTAGCACATCTGGTGATGAACGCTTCAGGGAAACTTACTTGCATATGTACATGCAGGTAAGACAATGCTGTACAGTATTCTTATTAGATGCTGAATTATAAGAGAAATGTTACTTGCATATGTACATGCAAGTAACATTTCTCTTATAATTCAGCATCTAATAAGAATACTGTACAGCATTGTCTTCCTTCTGTTAGTGTGTGAGAGCAGGATTATCCTTATTTATTTGCATGAATTTGTACTGCTATGATGGAGCTGTTGTACTGCTCACTTATACCATTCACAAGCTATATCGGGGGGGGCACCATTTTTAGCTTGAGGGGCAGGGCTGTGTGACTGTGATGGATTCATTTCTGTTGCTACTACAGAGCTTAGAAAGAAATATTTTTTTTGGATGACAACTCATAAAATCAGGTAGCCTGGCCAGCCAGCTGTACTTGCTTGGGGGATTCTGGGATTTCCTATCCAAAAATATACTTCTCCAACCTCTGCTGGCATCTGTATTGAGGTAACAGGTACAGTAGTAATTAACTACCCTTCCTTCCCCAAGATGCATCTGAGCATCCTGCACCTTTAACAGTTTGGAAGAATGTAGTGCATTGCAACAACAAAAACATTCTCTTATTATAAGTTAATCTTCTTTGCTCTTCTTGATGTTGTCACAGTGGCAGATCTTGTGTCTGCCTTATGTCATGGTACTGTCACATTCACAACTAGATCCATAATTAGATGTTGTGAGGGGAAAGAAGCCTGGTATAAATGGAGAAAACAGGACATGGGGTTGAAGCAGCCCCTACTAGTTGCAGCAAGTGATGAAATACTAAATCAGATTCAAGATAAGTGGACTATAATTCACAAAAACTCAAAATTTAGGATTGATATATAGATTCTGATAAAAAATCAAAACTGTGCAATAGCCTAAGTGCTAATTAAAGAAAAAATAATTAGAATAAAATTTCATACCATGTAAGCATCATCTATTATATTATAAATAAACCAGTTTATACTCTTTTTGTGCAGAGCCAGTTTGTTTGCTTGAAGGCACTCTCCAGAAGATAGAGGCAAACAAGTGTTTTTAAATTAGATAACTTGTGTTTTCCTTCTTTTACATTTACGAATGTTGCTGTGACTGAATGTTTCAGCTCATAGAACAGCACATTTTTTGTAATAGATTTTAAACCTATGACCATTTTTTTTTTCATTTAAAATATATGAGTGCTTTTTATCTTATCAATGGATTGTCATATTTTCTGCTATTCTTATAGTGGATAAAATTCATCTGATACTTTTAACCCAAATTGTTCCTTCTAACCCTCTTCTGAACAGAGATTTGCAATTATCTGCAGCAGGTTATGCAAACTGTGCAAATACCAGTAGGATTCTAGACCATATTTGTTTTCCTAATATAGGTTGGAATTCCTTATGAAGGCAGATAAGTGTAATCATGATTTCTCACCATTTTGTCTGTATGTCAGGTTGCTTTGCCTTCCTTCTTTTTCCTCTCTGCATCTTTAATTGTAGTCTTCACTGTTTGGAGCGTGGAGCCTTTTCAGTATAATGAATATTATTATTTTATTTGTGTTGGAGCGTAGAGATTCGAGCACATTTTACAACATTGTTCTATCCAAGTATATAAACCACTGCCTTTTACTCTCCAGAGATGTGAAAACAGAAGGTGGGAGGCAGTATCATTCTACAGCAGGAGTTTGTCTGAAAGATATAGTTGGCCTTGAAGGTGTGGAATTAGGAGCTAATGGGAAGGTAAGGATATGTATCCTTCTGCATTGTAACCAACTGAGCTAGATTTCCCCTTAGATTATAATTCTAAGGCGTATGAAAAATCCATTGTACTCTTGTGCTTTTAGGGAACATTAGTTTGTGAACAGCTGGTACATTTTAGGAACATAGGAAGCTCCCTTGTATTGAGTTAGACCATTGGTCCACATTGCTCAGCACTGTCAACTCTCTCTTGCAGTGACTCTCTAGAGTTTCAGAAAGGATAGCACTTCCTAGGTGGAGAGCCACAGGACTCCTAATGGTCTCCTAGCCAAATACTAAATGATCCCCAAATCAGACAATATCAGACAACTGTTCAGGATGGTACTGTGGTTGAGAATTTTGGAATATTCCGCTTGTTTACTTGTAAAGATAAAATCCTATACCCATTTATCTGGGATGTAATCCCAATGGAAGTCAGTGGCATTTCTTTCTGAGTAGACATGTATAGGAGTGCACATTAAAAAAACTTATTTCTGCAGATGGGCTCTCTATTTCTAATTAATTGTTTTTGTAGAAGAGTGGAATTAACCATGCATATTTCTTTTTCCTTTTGCATAGACTGTTTCTTATACCCAGTTTCTTTTTCCAACCAATGCCTTGGGAGCACGGAGAAACACCATAGACTCCACCTCATCCATCTCACAGTTTCGCAATGCAAGCCATCGTAGCCTTTCATTGGGAAGGGCTAACAGCACCCAAGGAAGTATTGATGCAGGTAACATTTTAGAATATGTGCACTTTGAATCCTGAGTCAGATCTTCACTCTGGAGAAATACAGCAATGTTATCTTCAGGTGTTTTCCAGAAATGTTCCTCTTTGCTCCCTTTCTCAGTCCTGTGAGATCCAGCTACCGCATAACTCACAGGACCTACAGTAGTTCTATATGTGTGGCACCCTCCCTGCTGTGCTGTCCTAGAGCAAATATATTTTTTTCACCTGTGCTGCAAGCTTGCTGAATCTAGTACAGCCATTTATACTTTAGGCCTTTTAGTAACATTGAGCTGTTTCTAGTAAGCAGTATATCCACTGAACTTAAACATCATACTGTCTTCATTAAAATCCATATATTACTGTATAACTCTGCATGTAGAAAGCCTCCTATTCTTTCTCACCCATGTCTGCTAGCTGGTTTCTTTAATAAAACATGTTGCTTTTGTTGTTTAATTTGTTTTGCTTTAGCGCTTGAAGCTATCTTTCCCATCCTTAAGCTGTCATTGGAGATTACATCAACATTCACACCCAACCCACTCTCAAAAAGTTTGAAATACATACTTCTAAGTATGTAGCAAAAAGCAAAGCTGAGGGCATTGTTATATAATTTGACTGTAAGTGTGTCTTCTGTTGTTTTATGCCTCTTGCATGATCTCATGCAGTTGCTTGCTTTCATTGATCTTCATAGGCAGTGACTTGGGAGATTATACTGAATACAACCCTAATCTTTTAGATGATCCTCAGTGGCCCTGTGGGAAGCACAAGCGGGTGCTGATATTCCCTTCATATATGGTGAGTAATGTTTGGGAAGATTAAAGAAAAGTTGCACTTCTGTTATAGCCTTTTGAAGGCTTCTCATTGGGTTGAGAAGTTAAGACTCACTAGAAAAAACAGTAACTCTGGGAAAAGTTGAAGGCAGTAGGAAAAGGGGAACACCAAACAGAAGATACGTAGATCGTCTCTGTAAATGAAACCACAGTCTTTATTTTGCAAGAGTTGAGCAGGGGTCTGAATGTTAGGAGATCATTAATTCTTTGAGAACTACTTGGCAGCATACAACAACAACAACAACAACAGCAACAACAACAACAACAACAACAACAACAACAACAACAACAACAACAACAACAACAACAACAACAACAACAACAACAACAACGGGAAAGTTGTATAGATGCAAGGAAGAGCAAATTCCTTTTTGATACTTTATTTTATACAAAATGTGAAGTTTGTTGATGGATGCATTTATTTTAGTTTATTTTAAAAATATAACCTTTGTTTCTCCTTATAGCATACAAACTGTCATTTTCTTTATTCTGTGGGCCTTTCTATATTTTGTAGTAAGGTGCATTTACTGTTCAGATAACAATTATTAGGAGAACCGTTAAGACTTTGCAATGTTCCTCGTGCAGTGAAACCCATGATGAATGTTTTATATGTTAATCTCAATTTGCTTTCAAGACACCATAACATAGAAGCAAAAATTAGACTTCTGCTCATGTAATTAACTGCTTGTGTTATGAACCACCAGTTCTACTGTGAGGTTACTGTCATCATGCAGGAACCATATGGAAAGTTAAATAACATTGCAAATTGGCTGTCTAGCAACAGCTATGTTGGTGGACTAATATGTATCAGTTTGGAGAACCCCATCTGTACTAAACGTCACCTTGTTCTGCATTTCTGGTTCTTACTCTTTACTGGATTTGATCATCTCGACTCCTCTTTCTCTTGCGTGTTTCTGAACTTGAACACATTTGCAGTGAGACTTTTTCAGCATAACTATAGATACAGTACCGTAAGTATACTACAGGTTAAAATAAACACACTGTTTACTAACCAATTCAAATATTAAAGGGGGTAGGAAGATGCAATATTTTTTAACATTAGAATAGGTATGTGGGCAAGAGGAACTTAAGCCTCTCCTACTTTATTTATTTATTTATTTATTTATTTATTTATTTATTTATTTATTTATTTATTTATTTATTTATTTATTTATTTATTTATTTATTTATTTATTTATTTATTTATTTATTTATTTATTTATTTATTTATTTAACATATGCCACCCACACTACCCAAAGGTCTCTGGGTGGCTTACAACAATTTGAATTCAATAAAAAGATAAAAACAATTCAAATACAATTAAAAATACAATGCTCTAAAAATTGCCATCAGGACCAACAGTTGATATTATCAATTAAAAACCTTCTGGAACAGGAAGGTTTTGACTTGGCATCGAAATGTCATCAACTTCGGCACCAAACAAATCTCCCTTGGGATGGCATCGCGTTCCATACTGTGGGGGCAGCTGCTGAAAAGGCCCTTAAACCCACTGCGGGTAATTCCATTCAGGCCTTTTTTGTTCTGGCCTAGCTCAGATCCATACTGGTAGCAGTGGAGTGAAAGAAGTATGGTGAGAGAATGCTCAATTCTACTCACCCCCTCATTCCTTTTGTTCATAGACGTGTTTCCATTTTGCACATGAATATGACTGAAAAGTGTCACTTACATCTGCTTGCAGTGTTAAAGCTACCATGTGCAGTAACAGAGAGAGAGAGATCTACAGTCACGAAAGGAATACAGCTTTAATGACTACATTTCAGTAGTGGGCAGAACCTTGCGTGGCTGTTGTGGCAGTGTGGAACATTTTGTTCTCTGAGCATTGAGCTCCAGTTAGTAATTAAACTTTTATTAGTTGGCAGGCTTTTGTCATTAGAGTTTGGCAGCCGCAGGGTTATAGACATTATTTTTTGTTTTGTGTCTGGACAGAAATTGAGTGAAAGAGGGAATACACACACAGAGAGGTAAGAGATTGGTCTAAACAAGTAGTAATGTAAATCAGCTTTTGTTCAACTTTTACAAAACAGGGCAACTGTCAGACACTTTTGTTTTTGTTATTTTAGGCTTTTGAATACAGTCATGTTGGCAGACTGGGGACTTAATTGACCAGTTGAGCAACTGCAGGACTTGGCACAAGATGAAACAGACTCCAGACATTTAGATTGAGTTTGTTATTCCTCAAAGAAATGTATTGGGTTGTTGTCCTTAATGACACTTGAGTACTTGCAACTTCTTGCGTAAACATGATTTGGAAGGCTGCAGATAGTACGGTATTTTCACCAGTGGTATTATGGATTTATTTTACTCTGAAATGTGTCACTTGAGAGAAAAGGAAGCAAAGCTGTACAAAACAAGGAAACAGCAGGTGCATTTTATCTCCAGGTTCTTCTAAGCATAAGTATTAATTTATGAGGAAGACAAGACAGCTGTTACTGCAGCTGAAGCTGGTGGTGAAAAGACCAAGTGGAAAAGCAAATTTGAGCTCCTCGTGTCATTATGTTGAGAACTGTGCTTTGGGAAGAGACTCTGTAATATCTGTCACCCCAGTGTTTAGCCCCGTTTGTTTGTTGACAAGGGATGTATCAAACTAGTTCCTCCCCATGACAAAACAGTGTTGAATATCACCAACTGGCCCTTGAGCTGCATCAGGCAGTAATGTTTCAAGCTGGCAAAGCAAAAATCATAAGACTCTTAGGGACTGAGGCGGCCAAACATGTTAGTCTTGAGGCTTTAATGATTTCAGAAGCTAAGCAGGATCAGGCCTAGTTAGTGCTTGGATGGGAGACTGTCTAGGAATGCTGTGGATCTTCAGGGAAGGCTTCAGGAAAAATCAATCTTGAATCTCTAGGGAGGTACAACTAAATGGAGTTGACAGTGCTGAGTTAGGTAGTCTAATCAACTGAATCAGTAGAAGGTCATATATGTCCCTTGCCTTAATTTAAAAAAAACCCACTAAAGGTGTTTTCTTGGTGGTGGTGATTTCTACAATTTTTGAAATGTAGGAATCGATTAATGTCCATGTTTGGAAAGAAAGTCTTAAGGTAAGAAAATAGTTTATAGTAATACGAAATGTGTTACCCTGTTTCCCTGAAAATAAGATCTAACCTGAAAATAAGTCCTAGTTGAGTGAAACCCCGCCCTCCACCATTGTGCTGCAACCAGAAGACAATGACATGACTGTATTTGAATAAATGTAGATTGTTGTACCGGGGGAGGACATTCCCTGAAAAGGAGCCCTAATGCATTTTTGGAGGAAAAATTAATATAAGACCCTGTCTTATTTTCTGGGAAACATGGTAGAAGCCAAGTACAGGTAAATAGAACAAACAGTGAACAGAAAAATAACACCCTGGACTCACTTTACAAATCAGGCAAACTTTCCTGTACAGTTCTTGCTGGATATTCAAGAAAACAACATCCAGCCATAAAGGCTTGTCTCTTATAAAGGCACTACTACAATTGCAAAATTCCCTCCCTGTAGGGCAATGTTTCCCAACCATAGGTCCTTAGATGTTCTTGGACTAAAACTCCCATAAGCCTTCACCACTAGCTGTGCTGGCCAGGATTTCTGGGAATTATAATCCAAGAACATCTGGGAACCCAAGGTTGGGAACCACTGCTGTAGGGTGTGGGTGTGCAATTTAAGAGTTTCCCCCAGGAAAACACTGTCACGATTCCACGTGGCCCCTGATTGTTTCATCAACCAAAGAGCTCACACTACATGCCCCACATTGTTGACTTCATCAACAATACCTATTATTAATGGTAGATGTCCAGGCCATATGTATTTTAAAAGAACCAAATAGAAATTGTTTATTGATACTGGTGTTTACAAAACAAGCAATGTTGTTAACTCTTAAACAAGCATTCTTCTTTATCCACCCTCAGCCACCATTCTCGCGCCCAAAATCCAAAACTCTCTCAACTCTCTAACACTCTAATTCTCCATCTCAAAACACTGTCTAAACCTTATCTACATCTATCTGAACTCCTCCTCCTCCTCCTGAGTCTCTTATACCTCGTGACTCCGCCCCCAGCACTCCCATTGGTCTATGCAAATAGCACATGAATATTCATGAACTGGACGAACGCCACAAACACATTATAGTATTATGTGTTCCACCGAAGGTCGGTCATTAAAAAAAGAAACATTTTTATGCCATACTTGCCAGTGTGTCTTGTCCAGGTATGTACAATCGTCTTCTCTAGGTGTGCGTGAGGGCAGTGTATTGTTTCTACTATTTATTTCTTAACAATCTCCAACATGGAATTACTTTTTACACAGCAGCTAGACATTGTGTTTATATTTTATTAGGCTGTCCACCACAAGCCCAAGAACACATTCTTGGTCAGTCACTGCTCTCTCAGATGGCATCAATGGGTATTTGGACTTGGGATTTTTTTCTCTAGTGTGAAAAAACACTGCTTACATTGTTTGTTTGTTTACACTTAACTTCAGCTATCAATATGAAAAATTAGAGGGCAAAACATGGCCCATGAGCTGTATACAACTTTCAAACAATTTTTGCTGCCCTTATGGAGCCCTCTCTGTGTCCTTGCCAAAGGTGCCTGACCCAGTATAAAGTTATGCAATAATCTTATATCTGTTTTCCAAACTTGGATTTTTTTTCTAAGTGTCTCAGATGCTCTGCAGCCACTCAGATATTTCTGTTGGAATAAGGTTGCAAGAACTATAGAGGTCTGCAGGATTTGCTTCTCTGGGATTTAACTCCTGACCTAAAATTTCTTTTAAGGACGGAGTTCCTAGAATTTAGCTCCTTTTGCTGTATCCTTGTTCTAGCTTCCTGTGTGAACGCATGTTAAATGAGTAGCTCTTCTGTTTGCATAGGCGTTTAACTCACACATGGGTGTGACTTCCTTTTATCTGACACTTTGTCACTGGAACTGATAGGTGTTTTCTGTTTATGCTCAATAAACTGTTCACCTGTTATGTTAATAATAGGTGAACAGTTAAGATGAATGGCAAATCACCTAGCAAACTGAATGGATTTGATGTCTATAAGTGATGTCTCTAATTTTCTTCTTTGAGTGCTAAATGTAAACAGTTTCTGTTCTCTGTTGATCTCACGTGTGACAAGCAGTTGTTCAGCCCAAAACCTGTTTAGAAGACTGATGGTTAGATATGACAAGATCTTAGAAAAATAGAAGAAAATTAAAGATTTTGCTTAATATGGCAATGGCAACAGCCCGCATAACATTTGTTTTGTATTCAGCCAACAACAATTTGAAAGACTAATGACTAACTTGTACATGACTATACCATGCCTCCCACTTTACTGACAAAATCTCTTGTGCCTTTAAACATACCTGCACAGCAGGCAGGGTATTGCTTGCCAGTCTCTCAAAGTAGGAACATGTTTTCTAATGAGACATATCACTGGATTTGTAGAAATAACAGATTTTATTTTTAAAAATGTTTGTGTAGTTTTCCTCATTTTTTTTTCTGGATGCGAATTGCAGTGTCTGTGTGTATGCATTTGTACTCATGCACACACAGAGACATGTCTGTGTACAGCAAATACAAAGAAAAAAGCAATGTGATCCATTCATAGAAGCAGAGCTCACAGTTAGGCAATATCTTTATTGGAGTACTAAAAAGCTATAAATAACGTGAGCTTCATTCGGCGCAGAGAATATAAAACTTGGGATTCAAACAGAAGGTCTGGAAATGTTGCCATGTGTCATGTCCATGCAACATGTAGTCAGACTGCCAGGAGGGCAAAAGAGAAGTTTAGATTCAATATGAAGCAGAGATGGCAAAGATATCAGTTTGTTGGCTCTTCCTCTCACAGAGGATAGCATGATTGGTACAAGTGGGTGATATAGAAACACTGTTTTTAGAATGATTAGTTGTAAGCTGTTTTGGTGCTTCTTGATGATGAAGTAGGCTGTCCTATGACACTAGCATAATTAACGGGGGGGATTTAAAAAGTGAAAAAAAAGCAAAGGACAAAATTTTGTGGCACTTTAAAGGCTAACGGGTTTGCCTTCATGTGAGCTTTCATGGATTAAAATCCACTTTCTCAGATACATGGAGTGTTGATACTACACTGTGTTTATATATATTCTCACAAATGGGTGAGAACAAAGCCATAGGATAGAATGAGTGTATAATTAGCCGCCTCGAGTGGTCCTGACCCGACCAGATAGGGGGGATATAAATAAATAAATAAATAAATAAATAAATAATTAATTAATTAATTAATTGATTGATTGATTGATTGATTGATTGATTGATTAATTAATTAATTAATTAATTAATTAATTAATTAATTAATTAACACAGAAATGGGAGTATGAAGATGTTAACAGTAATTATTTAAAATTGCAAGTCACAGTCATAGTGGTTAGTTTTCTACCAGATAAATTTTACTGTATAGGCCGGGACTATGAAACTTTGATCCTTGTGTATTTAAGCCATTGAGAAATATACTGGAATTTCTGTTTGTAGCCTACTTCTGTTGTCTCTCTCTTCCTTTGGTATTTTCCTTTTTGTTTCCTTTGAGATCCATAACAAAGTGATCTGGGATGTTGAAGTGTTTTGGAACTAATTTTTCTGTGATGCCATTGCCAGTGTCAAATTTGTGTCCATTCCTTCTTTTGTGCAGAGATTGTCTCGTTTGTTTAATGTACAAAGCAGAAAGTCACTGTTGGAAGAAGGTGGCATAAATCACACAAGACAATGAAGATGTCAATAAGCCTCTGATGTTGTTGGGGACATAGTTAGAACCCTTCATGGTGCAGCGAGTGTCGATATTGGGTACAACTGGCATCTAGGTTTTCAGCAAGTTTTGTTCCTGTCTCTGTCTCCATGTTCTGTAGCCTGTTGTAGGGTGATAGTTTTTTAAGATGTGGAGGGGTGCCTATAAGCAAGTAGAGGCCTGCCACCCAAAATCTGGTGGAGAGAAGTACAGTGGTGCCGCGCATAGCGACATTAATCCATTCCGGATTAATCGTCACTATCCGGAAACATCGCAATGCGGGTGGGAAAACCTCATAGAAATGCGTTCCTATGGGGCGAAAACTCACCGTTATGCGAAGATCCTCCATAGCGCTGCCATTTTCGCGCCCTCGGTAAGCGAGGAAATCGCATGAAAATGGTTGCGGCGGGCATTTTGGAACCGCCAATTAGCTGGCCGAAAATGGGGCTGGCGCTCGGGCAGGAGGGTGGGGGAAGGCTCCCCCGCCCTCCTCCCGAGCGCCCGCCGGCTTTTTCGGCCGGCGATCGGGAAGGAGGGCGGGGGAAGGCTCCCCACCCTCCTTCTGAAGCACCCACCGGCATTTTCCCCCAGCTGACCGGCGGGAGCTTCGGAAGGACTGCGGGGGAGCCCTCCCCCGTGGTCCTTCCGAAACCCCCACCGGTCAGCTGGGGGGAAATGGGGCCTATGGGGAACATCGCAATGCGATCACTTTTGCGATTGCAAAATCCGCATCACTATGTGGATTCATCATTAAACGGGGCGCCCGTTAAGTGAGGCACCACTGTAGTATTATCCAGAATGGGCTGAAAGTCATTGGTAATACACCTCAAATGTCTCCACTGGGAACTGTAGATTACTAGTAATTATATCCTGTTGTTCTTTCTTCTGGCCATGTATCAGATTCTGTGGTATCAACGTAACTTTGTGAATTTAATAATAATAATATAATTTATTGTCATTGTAAGTATATACACAGTATACCATACAACGAAATTCACAATTTGCTTTCTCACTATGTTGTGAATTTGCCTCTTTACCATTAAGAAATACCTGTTCTAAATCCATGAGTGGTGAGTTTCTGTCCTGTGGTTCTTATCAAAAACACTTATATCATAGAGTTTGGTTGTAGACAACAGACTTAGTGGTATGTTCTAGGTGGAAACTGGAGGTGTGTAGTGGTGGTGGATCTGCAATATATTGTAGTGCTTTTATGTCCCTTGTGCAATTGCATGGTGGTATCCAAAAAGTATTTTATGATACTGTAGAAGAATGCAGATGCGCAGTACAGATTTATCAGGATGTTGTAGAAGTAAAGGCGTAGTGATCTCTTGTATTCATGTATGGCATTCCTTTTTTTCCATGTGGAGCCACTAAATGTTTCTTTATTCCTGTGGTACAGCATGATGTAAATTATTCAGGTTGCCTTTTACAGTTATCTTCTTCTGATGGTGATAAAAGGAATTCCCAAGGTGGTGTTTAAAATTCTGACATAGACCTTAGGCACATAAACTATTCATTATTTCCACGAAGCAGATAGGCACAGTGGGTAGGCAGCTGTTGAAGAGAACAGAAGGAGATTCCAGTATTGCTTTTATTAAGTTGCTTGGAAATTTCATTACTTACTGTTTGATGCTTAATTGTAGTGAGCTGCATCCATCCTCTCCTTCATGGATTGCTGCCTTGTCGTGGCGAAGGGGCTTGAGTAATTCAGAGAAACTATGGGCTATGCCATGCAGGGACACCCAAGACGGACAGGTCATAGTGGAGAGTTCCAACTAAACGCAATCCACCTGGAGCAGGAACTGGCAAGGCACTCCAGTATCTTTGCCAAGAAAACCCCATGATCAGAAACAAAAGGCTAAAAGATATGACACTGGAAGATGGGACCCTCAGGTCGGAAGGCGTCCAACATGCTACTGAGGAAGAGTGGAGGACAAGTACAAGTAGCTCCAGAGCTAATGAAGTGGTTGGGCCAAAGCCAAAAGGACGCTCAGCTGTGGACGTGCCTGGAAGTGAAAGGAGAGTCCGATGTTGCAAAGAAAAATACTGCATAGGAACCTGGAATGTAAGATCTATGAACCTTGGTGAGCTGGATGTGGTCAAACAGGAGATGGCAAGAATAAACATTGACATCCTGGGTGTCAGTGAACTAAAATGGACAGGAATGGGCGAATTCAATTCAGATGATTACCATATCTACTATTGTGGGCAAGAAGCCCATAGAAGGAATGGAGTAGCCCTCATAGTCAACAAAAGAGTGGGAGAAGCTGTAATGGGATATAATCTCAAAAATGATAGAATGATGTCAGTACGAATCCAAGGCAGACTTTTCAACACCACAATAATCCAAGTTTATGCACCAACCACCAATGCTGAGGCAACTGAAATTGACCATTGTTTATGAAGACTTGTAACACCTTCTAGAACTGACACCAAAGAAAGATGTTCTTCTCATTCTAGGAGATTGGAATGCTAAAGTAGGGAGTCAAGAGATAAAAGGAACAACAGGGAAGTTTGGCTTTGGAGTTCAAAATGAAGCAGGGCAAAGGCTCATAGAGTTTTGTCAAGAGAACAAGCTGGTCATCACAAACACTCTTTTCCAACAACACAAGAGGCGGTTCTACACATGGAAATCACCAGATGGGCAATACTGTCATCAGATTCATTATATTCTCTGCAGCCAAAGATGGAGAAGCTCTATATAGTCATCAAAAACAAGACCTGGAGCTGATTGTGGCTCTAATCATCAGCTTCTCATAGCAAAATTCAAGCTTAGAGTAGGAAAAACCACTGGGCTAGTCAGGTATAATCTAAACCAAATCCCTTATGAATACACAGTGGAAGTGAAGATCAGATTTAAGGAACTTGATTTGGTGGACAGAGTGCCTGAAGAAGTTTGGATAGAGGCTCGTAACTTTGTACAGGAGGCAGCAACAAAAACCATCCCAAAGAAAAGGAAATGCAAGAAAGCAAAGTGGCTGTCCAACGAGGCCTTACAAATAGCAGAGAAGAGAAGGGAAACAAAATGCAAGGGAAATAGGGAAAGTTACAGAAAATTGAATGCAGACTTCCAAAGAATAGCAAGGAGAGACAAGAGGGCCTTCTTAAATGAACAATGCAAAGAAATAGAGGAAAATAATAGAAAAGGAAAAACCAGAGATCTGTTCAGGAAAGTTGGAGATATTAAAGGAACATTTTGTGCAAAGATGAACATGATAAAGGACAAAAATGGGAGAGACCTCACAGAAGCAGAAGGCATCAAGAAGAGGTGGCAAGAATACACAGAGGAACTATACCAGAAAGATTTGGATATCCCGGAGAACCCAGATAGTGTGGTTGCTGACCTTGAGCCAGACATCTTAGAGAGTGAAGTCAAGTGGGCCTTAGAAAGCATGGCTAACAACAAGGCCCATGGAGTTGATGGCATTCCAGCTGAACTATTTAAAATCTTAAAACATGACGCTGTGAAGGTGCTACATTCAATGTGCCAGCAAGTTTGGAAAACTCAACAGTGGCCAGAGGATTGGAAGAGATCAGTCTACATCCCAATCCCAAAGAAGGGCAGTGCCAAAGAATGCTCCAACTATAATAATAATAATAATATAATTTATTGTCATTGTAAGTATATACACAGTATACCCATACAACGAAATTCACAATTTGCACTCATTTCACACGCTAGCAAGGTTATGCTCAAAATCCTCCAAGGCAGGCTTCAGCAGTATGTGGACTGAGAACTCCCAGAAGTACAAGTTGGATTTCGAAGGGGCAGAGGAGCTCGAGATCAAATTGCTAACATGTGCTGGATTATGGAGAAAGCCAGAGAGTTCCAGAAAAACATTTACTTCTGCTTCACTGACTACGCAAAAGCCTTTGACTGTGTGGACCACAGCAAACTATGGCAAGTTCTTAAAGAAATGGGAGTGCCTGAACACCTTATCTATCCCCTGAGAAACCTATACGTGGGACAGGAAGCAACAGTTAGAACTGGGTACGGAAACACTGATTGGTTCAAAATTGAGAAAGGAGTACAACAAGGCTGTATATTGGCCCCCGCAGAATACATCATGCAAAAGGCTGGACTGGATGAATCCCAAGCCGGAATTAAAACTGCCGGAAGAATTATCAACAACCTCAGATATGCAGATGATACCACTCTGATGGCAGAAAGTGAGGAGGAATTAAGGAACCTTGTAATGAGGGTGAAAGAGGAGATTGCAAAAAATGGTCTGAAGCTGAACATCAAAAAAACTAACATCATGGCCACTGGTCCCATCACGTCCTGGCAAATAGAAGGGGAAGATATGGAGGTAGTGACAGATTTTACTTTCTTGGGCTCCATGATCACTGCAGATGGAGATAGGAGCCCCGAAATTAAAAGACGCCTTCTTCTTGGGAGGAAAGCGATGACAAACCTCGACAGCATCTTAAAAAGCAGAGACATCGCCTTGCCAACAAAAGTCCGAATAGTCAAAGCTATGGTTTTTCCTGTAGTGTTGTATGGAAGTGAGAGCTGGACCATAAAGAAGGCTGACCTCCGAAGAATTGATGCTTTTGAATTGTGGTGCTGGAGGAGACTCTTGAGAGTCCCCTGGACTGCAAGGAGAACAAACCTATGCATTCTAAAGGAAAACAAGCCTGAGTGCTCACTGGAAGGACAGATCCTGAAGCTGAGGCTCCAATACTTTGGCCATCTCATGAGAAGAGAAGACTCCGTGGAAAAGCCCCTGATGTTAGGAAAGTGTGAGGGCAAGAGGAGAAGGGGACGACAGAGGACGAAATGGTTGGACAGTGTCATTGAAGCGACCAACATGAAATTGGCCCAGCTCTGGGAGGCAGTGGAAGACAGGACGCCCTGGCGTGCTCTGGTCCATGGGGTCACGAAGAGTCGGACATGACTAAACGACTAAACAACAAAGCATCCATCCTTGGTGAACACTTAGAGATTTCTTCACCTACATTTTTTCTTCCAGTTTTGAAGCCGTAGCATTGTCATGATTTATGATTATCCTTGTGGGGTTTGTTTATACATCCGTTACCTTTTTGCAGTAGTTCTGTTATTTGAACTGTATGTTTCATTTTTTTCCATCTTAGAAAAGACTGTACAATATTAGTCTAGGACTGGAGAGCTGCAGCCTGGTTTTGTCCCTATCCAACATTTGGTGCTAGCATGGTTAGTTACTAGAAGACTTCAGGAGTGATTCTAAACTTATTTTTTTTTCGTCCTTCCTCTCCCTCCGCCCACCACCCGGAGTGATTCTAAACTTATTTTAATGGTTGAGAAAATCTACATGGCAGTTTGTCTCAGTGGTGGGCCATATCAAAAGCTCAGACGGGCTTAACTTGTGCTTCAGGAGAGAACCTCATGTTTAATTGTCCCTTCCACTGAAGAGAATGGCAGGGCATTACTCAGCTTGCTGTGTCTGGCTGAACAGTTGAATGTCTGCCAGGATAAATAGCAACCAGTTCCAGTGGACGTATGCCAGTTTTTCTGCAAGTTTAAAGGCTAACAACATATTTCATGTCCTCAAAGGTAAATGGGCTGCCAGATTAGTATATTCAGTTCCCTGTAGGGACTTCATATTGACCACTATTCTGGGATAGTCTCTTGCTACCCTTTTTTTTTTTGAACATTAGTACAATTTGCTGCTATGGTTTTAGTGGCTGGGAGGCAGAGAAAATTACTTGTGCTTTCTAACTTGATCAAAGGTATGGTGGCTCAGGTTTTTTCCCTTCATATGTAGTTTTTCCCCCCTTCTTATGTAGCATACATATGTAGAAATAATATGTATCAGTTTCCTTTCCTGTTGATTGCTAAATTCTAACTGAACAATTGGTCAGAAATAACTGAAATATACTAAGGGGTTTCAGTGGAAAAGGTGGGGTGCTTAAAATTCCTTTTGAATGAGTTACAAAGGTTTGGATCCAACATTGTGCTAGCAACCCTTGATTAGCACAAGGAGACTTTCTCTCCTCCTCCCTCCTATGGCTCAAAAGAGCTCTCCCAGCCCTGTCAGGCCAGTTTTGAGGGCAGGAATGAGTAGAGGAACTGCTTCTTTGCAGTTCTGCAGAAAAAAAAAATTGTGAGCAGAGGAATACCTGGCCATAGTTTTTCCTGAGGAATTTTTGTTCTGGGACCTTTTTCAACACAGCTACCCCCTAACCTCACAGGCCTGCCCTGCGTAAATTGTTCTTAAAATTGATTACAGGCTATTTTGAAGTGTCTCTGGATTTCCCCATACAGTTTGCATTGTAATTTGCTGCAACTCCTCTTTTTCTTGGCACTTACTTAAAAGAATGCTGAATACAGTATGTAATAACATAGCTAGATTTCATGACTGTTTAAACAAGCAAAGGGCTAAAAAGACAGGACATGCAAAGGCTTTACTTAAAAACACTTTGCTGCTCTGTGCAGTTGGAAAAACAGAACTTGGTACTTGGACTTTGAGAGAACATAGAGGGAGTCAGCAGATCTTGACCAAACATCTGTTGTTTTGTGAAATGCCACCTCACTCAATCTTCCTGTTATCTAAGAGTCTAATCTGAACTTCTTGAGCCATTCGGTTTTGATAGTCCCATAGAAAAGGTGAGCAAAAGGAAACAAAAAGAAAGCTCCACCTGAGCATGTAAAAGGAAGGTGGCCTAACCTAAAGCATATATGTGCACTATAAAATACTGTATATGGTTCTAGACATCTGCAGGGTCATGATCACACCACAGAACCTATAATTTTGTTCACAGAATTCTTCGACAAAGTGCAAATTCTTCTACATAATACTGATATTATTTGCTGTCATATTAAAGTGTCATCAAGCACGAAGTGTTCCTACATATCAGTGACAAAGAAGCCATCTTGGCCAATAAGAACATCTCAGTTCTAAAAAATTCCCATCCATCCTGCACTCCCCTCTCCTTTAGTGCCTCTGTCCACGGAATGCAGTGGTGCCTCGCATAACGATTTTAATTGGTTCCAAAAAAAACACCGTTATGTGAAACACCATTTCCCATAGGAATGCATTGGAAACCGGTTAATCCGTTCCAATAGGCACGGATTGCCATCCTTAAGCGAAAAAACCCATAGGAAACATCGTTAAACGATACAATGTTTCCTCCATTGGAATGTCTTGAAGCTGACTCAATGCATTTCAATGGCTTTGCGAAGTCAATTTTTGCAAATTTAAGTATGTCATAAAAGGGTCAAAAATGGTTTTAAATGCTTTGATTAGCTTCTGCACCCTCTAAAACGGATGCAAAAGTTAATTTGGCTTTGATCTGACTTTTCGTTATTTTATGGTGAATTTCCCCCCCCCCCAACTTTTGACAGCTGTCAAAATCTGACAGCTCCATTGGTTCCTATGGGGGAAGAAAAAATTCACAAAAAAATAACGAAGACTCAGCAACTGTTCTAAATGCTTGGATTCGTTAGAGGACCCCCTAAATCATGTGCAAACCTGATTTGGCTTTGATCTGAACTTTCGTTAATTTATGGTGAATTGTTTTCTCCCCCATAGGAAAGCATGGAGCTGTCAGATTTTGACAGGTCCATTGGTTCCTATGGGCCGAAAAAAAATTCACCATAAATTAACGAAAAGTCAGATCAAAGCCAAATCAGGTTTGCACACGACTTAGGGGGTCCTCTAACGAATCCAAGCATTTAGAACCGTTTTTGACCCTTCTAAGACACTTTTTAAATTGAAAAAAGAAACATTGTTAAGTGAAGCAGGGGACCTAAAATCGCATTCGTTATGTGAAGCATGGTCCCAAACTTCGCTAAGCGAAAATCGCCCATAGGAAACATCGTTATACGGTGCATATTATTTTCTTAAAAAAACACATCGTTATGTGAATTCATCGCTAAACGAGGCACTCGTTAAGCGCGGCACCACTGTATCAGCCAATAATTCCCTAAATCTACAAAAATTGACTTTCTTGAAGTCTAGAATGCTTGTTATCAATAAAATAAAAACTCATGAATATTGTGGCCTGGATTAAGAATACAGAACCAATCAATACAGAACCAGGGAAGGTAGAAATCTACTGCATCACAAGCTGTCTCCAAAATTACCTGCATTTGTATCGTTTTACCAACAAAAAAAACACTTTTGTAGGAATACTGGAGGAAAGCCCTTTACCTTTGTGATACATCCTGAGGAGACCTTTAGTCAGAATCTTGGAGGCACTGCATATGAAGCAGGGCAGAGATAAAATTCAGTCCCTAACTTCAACAATGGGCTCTTAGGCTGCACTCCCAGATTTGAGAGTACTTGGAGAGAGTGGTGTTACAAGTACAGTTCCTCCACTGAGACGCAAAGGGAAAGGAAGGGGGAAAAAAGTGCATGTCACTACATTACCTATGCAACATGGAAACACCTCCCTGTTCCCAGAATGCACTTTAGTCTGCTTTTTGTATGGCCCCAACATTTGCAATCAGTCACAGGAAAACTTCCTCAAACTGGTTTGTGTTTGAAACCTCACCTCCAGTGCTGTTTGGCAGTCACACCTTTTGAACTCACTTTGAGAATCAGATGGGCACAGACAACAGCCTGGAATTTTGGGGACTCACATGCACTGTCCATAATATTTTGGTGCATAGGAAAGTGGATTTACACTGAAAGCTCTCTGTTCTATTTTTTTAGTGGTCCAGTAATGATACTGTATCACCTGCCTTCGCCTGTGTATCACATAAGGGTCACATGGCTCTGTCTAGTCTTTTTAAAAAACAGAATCTGGATTTGTTGCAGTGCCTAATTGCTGGGTTTATGTGTTTATTAGATAGTCTGCTATTGCTTGTGGGTAGACATGTTAGATTAGAAGGGTGTTTTTAACCAAGGTCAGGCCTATTGTTCTGTGATTTATGAGAGAAAAACTAAAGACACAATCTAAGATTGTTTCAACAAGAAGGAAAAATGGGAGATGTCTAAAGAAACCAGAATGGTTGACTAAAGAACTTTCAACTCAGCTAAGTGTAAAAAAAAACATGTACAAGAAATGGAAAAATGGGGAAAGCACCAAAGAGGAATACAAGCAAATAGCCAGTACATGTAGGGGCATGGTAAGAAAAGCTAAAGCACAGCACGAATTTAGGCTTGCTAGAGAGATTAAGGATAATAAAAAGGGATTTTTAAGTTGTCAGCAGTAAAAGGGAAAAGAAGGAAATAAATAGTGTCGCTGCATGGAGAAGATGGCCAACTACTAACAGAGGACAGGGAAAAGGCTGAACTTCTCACCATTTTCTTTGCCTCAGTTTTTTTCCATAAACAAAAAGAGCGCTCAAGATGAGGGACAAATAGCAGGTAAAGTAGTGTGGGAAATGCAGCACAGAATAGTACAGGATTACCTGGCTACCTTGGATGAATTTAAGTCTCCTGGGCCAGACGAATTACATCCAAGGATATTAAAAGAACTGACAGAAGTAATATCAGAACCTTTGGCAATGATCTTTGAGGATTCTTGGAGAACAGGGGAAGTCTTCAAAAAGGGGAAAAAAGAAGACCGAAATAATTATCACCCAGTCAGCCTGACATCAATTCCCAGAAAAATTCTAGAGCAAATCATTAAACAGACAGTTTGTTATTACTTAGAAAGCAATGCTGTCATCACTAAAAGTCAACATGGGTTTCTTAAAAACAAGTCATGCCACACTAATTTGATCACTTTTTTTGATAGAGTTACAGGCCTGGTGGATGAAGGGAACGCTGTAGCATATCTTGATTTCAGTAAGGCCTTCGACAAGGTTCCTCACAATATTCTTGCAAAGAAGCTAGTAGAATGTGGAATAGATAGGGCTACTGTTAGGTGGATTTGTAATTGGTTGTCCAAACCCAAAGGCTGATCACAAATGGTTTCCCTTTGTCCTGGAAAGAGGTGACTAGCGGGGTGCCCCAGGGTTCTGTTCTGGGTCCCGTGTTATTCAACATCTTTATCAGTGACTTGGATGAAGGAATAGAGAGTATGTTAATTAAATTTGCAGATGATACCAAATTGGCAGGGGTTGCTAATTCCCCAGGGGACAGGATTAAAATTTAAAATGACCTTGACAGATTAGAATCCTGGGCTAAAACTAACAAAATGAATTTCATCAGGGAGTAGACATGGTCTAGAGGGGCGGGGTATAAATTTAATAAATAAATAAATAAATAAATAAGGTCCTACAGCTAGGCAGAAAAAAATGAACTGCACAGATCTAGGATGGAAGACACCTGGCTGGACAACAGTACCTGTGAAAGGGATCTAGGAGTCTTGGTAGACCACAAGCTGAACATGAGTCAGCAGTGTGGTGCGGCTGCCAAGAAAGCCAGTGTGATTCTTGGTTGCATCAATAGGAGTACAGTATAGTGTCTAGATCAAGGGAAGTGATAGTACCACTCTATTCTGCTTTGGTCAGACCTCACCTGGATTATTGTGTCCAGTTCTGGGCACCTCAATTCAAAAAGGATATTGACAACCTGGAATGTATCCAGAGGAGCGCGACTAAAATGGTTAAAGGTCTGGAAGCAATGTTTTACAATGAGTGGCTTAGGGAGTTGGGAATGTTTACTTTACAAAAAGAAGGTTGAGAAGGGACATGATAGCCATGCTTAAATATTTGAAAGGATGTCAGGTTGAAGAGAGGTTTGTTTTCCAGAGCTGCAGAGAGTAGGACACGGAGCAATGGTTTCAAACTACAGGAAAAAAGATTCCATTTGAGCATTAGGAAGAACTTCCTGATGGTCAGAGCTGTCTGGGAGTGGAATTGGCTGCCTCGAAGGGTGGTGGAGTCTCCTTCTTTGGAGGTTTTTAAGCAGAGGCTGGATGGCCCATCTGTTGGGAGTACTTTGATGGATGTTCCCACATGGCAGGAGGTTGGACTGGATGGCCTCAGTGGTCTCTTCCAACTCTATGACTCTGTGACTCTCTGTACTGCCTCATTAGTGCAGAAGCACTATTGCCTGCCACATAAACTTATCAAGCATTTTCTCATGGCAACCCTGGCGTCAGTTTTAATACTTTGGATATTAAAGTAGATCTGAAGAAGTTTCAGCAATGCTGTCCTATCAACTCTTGCAACACAATTGCAGGAATTAATATTAATTGTGTGCTCTTAATTTATCTGTTCATCCTCTAATGAGATACGCACCGCCCACTGCCATCAAGGTGCTCTGTTATACGTCCTGGAGAGACATGTCATTCTCTGAGCAAGAAAATAAATGTGTATAAGTAGATCAGACAGTATGAAGGGTACCATTCAGAAGCTAGAATAAGAACACAGCAGTCTGCCAGGACTTCTTTCCCATTATCAGAGTATAACTAAATAAAAAGCTTTATCAGCAGAAAAGCTATTGTAAATAAGAAAAGAACAGAGTGACCTATATATGAACTTCCTGATATCCCTTTCTCTGTACTGTTCCTGTGGACCTGCTGATTTTTTTAAGGATTATCTCTCTGTTGGCCAATTAGGATAACACCATGCATTTCTTCAACTGAGCTGTGCTCCCCAGAAGTGTGTGTTATAGTGTGTGTATGTGTTGTCAATTGAATTTCATTAAACATAATCACCAATTGACTTGACACATTTCATTGGCATCATAAAGCAGGTAATCAGTTTGGGATGTTTGTGTGTGTATGTGTGTGTGTGCGTGTGCGTGCGTACTTATTATGCAGATATGCATAGAAATACACTGAAATATTCTGTGAAGAGTCTGGGATTACACTAAGTACTGTATTTTTCGCAGCATAAGACACTTTTTCACCTAAAAAAGTGGGGGGGAAGTGTGTGCATCTTATGGAGCGAATACTGTCCCCCTCATGCCACCATCGCTGGCTTCTGAGGCCTCCAGAGGCCCCGCGGAGCCTCCCCACGCCACCACCGCTAGCTTCTGAGGCCTCCGGAGGCCTCAAGGCCCCATGGGCCCCCCCCCAGGCCACCATCGCTGGCTTCTGAGGACGTCCTGGATGCTTTGGACCAGTAAGGTGCTGCTTTTTACTTTTTTAAAAAATGTTCTGGGTGGGTTTTGGAGGGTAGGTTTGGGCTGGGGGGTATGTTTCTATGTTGCTTTGTTTTTTGGTGATTATTTTTAATTTTATTATTATTATTATTATTATTTTGCAGTCCCAGCGTGGGACTTGCTCTATTTATTTTTATTTTATTTTTATTTTTATTTTTGGTATTTAAAAATTGGGTGCATCTTATGGCCAGGTGCATCTTATGGAGCGAAAAATACGGTAGTTAATATGGTTTGCCAATATGTTGCCTTAACCATATCATACAATGGTACATTGTATTATACTAATAAACAGAACAGCACATGATTCTCATTTTTAAGTGTTAAAAAGTGTTTTTTCTACTATATTTAAGTGCAACAGGCTCACAGTACTCCTCCTCTATAGGAATGGTCAAGTACCATGTCTCTGGTGGCTGGCACTGAAATTTATTTTGGATCATTTTTTAAATATTAGAATGAAACAACATTTGGTGATTCTATTGTGATGCCAAATGGATATTTTAATATCGCTATGATTTCTGTCCCACCCCACCCCTGATCTGTTACAGACAACAGTCATTGATTATGTGAAGCCATCAGACCTTAAGAAAGATATGAATGAGACCTTCAAAGAGAAGTTTCCTCACATCAAGTTGACACTCAGTAAAATAAGAAGGTACCCAATACCATGCAATTGTCTTTTAATATAGTTGATACATGAAGCTAAAATATCAACAGTAGATTTCCTAAAACACCGTATTTCAAAGTCAGAAAACAAACCAGCTGCTTGTTGGAAACTGAGTAGATAAGAGAAAAAGCATACTGAAATAAGTATATATTACCTGTTTGCAATGTTTTAAAGAAAATAGCTAAATATCCAGAAAGGTCACAGAGACATAGATGTAATTAAAGCCATAATTAAAAAGGACTTGTTTCCTCTTATCTCCAGAAGAAGCAGATTAGCAATGTATGATGTAATGAAACTAAAACTGTGCTTATTGTAACTGTGTTTTGATATGAGGAAGAATAGTCTTTTAGCGTTGCACTGAAGGAGCCTGGATACAAAAAAATTATGTCCAGGTCAGTGATGGCTCTTGACTGGCGCAGGGGGTGCCTCCAGTGAAATTCCGAGGTGGGGCATCTCCTGTCCTGGTCCACAGCCTTGGGTACATAGGTGAGGAAATAGATGGACATAGGGGCATTTAGCTCAGTGTGAGTACACCAGCATCTGATCTCAAGCGTTCACTGCAAGGGGTCAGTTCAGCAAGTCAGTCCATTCCCTAGCAGTCCTGCTGGGTGGAAAGGGGCAGCTGTGGAAGGGCTGGCAGAAAGCTGAGCTTTGAAAATTTATTTTTGGGGATTATAGCCCCAGAACCCTCCAGTCATTATGGCCAGTGATCATTTTGACTAGGAAATTCTGGTAACTGTAGTCCAAACTTTGCTAAATTCTAAAGATAAAGAGAGATGGAGTGATCTACTTTCCTTTGGGCTATAGCTTTGCCCACCACAGCTCTCTATTTCTGACCTAAGAGTTCTTGTCGTTCTTAGAGTATGAAATGCTTGCTTTTTCTGACATGAATATTCACGAATCTTGTTATGTTTGACCTGCAATGAATTAATCACTCCTGAGATTGTAGGCCACAAATGAGATTGAGCTTTCAGGTTTAGCTAGAACAGCAACCTAGTTAAGAAGCAGGAGTTCCTCTAAGACTCACAAATGATCTTTTGCTGATATTCAGGAGACTCGTGACAGTTTCACACATGATACAGTTGTATACAGAGGACTATCAAGAGCTGGTTGGATAGATCGATGAGTTAGATATCAGGCTGCAGAGCCAGAGACTAAGAGTTCAGTTCCCCACTGTAAACCACTTCTGAGTACTCTACCTTGCCATTGACTTGACGGCGCACAATTATTATAATTAAATAGCAACGAAAGGAAAGCTACTTGTTATTCATCAGCAACCTAAGCCACTAGCATTAGCAGTGTATGGCAGTGAACAGTGAACTACAAATGTTACTGCTCTTCACACATTTGCATAGGTCAGTTTCTCAAGCAAAAATGGAAAAGCAGCAGCTGAGGATTTAGAACAGGACTTCTACAAGTCTTGGGGTCATTCTTTCACTCCAGAATTTGCAGAAACTGTAAAAAAAAAGAAGAAGAAGAAGAAATGTGTGGACAGTTGTGGTGGATAAAACTAAGTTTTGGAAAGAGGGGAGAATACTATTTAGTACTGTATCAATCAATCTCTGGCTTTCTTTGTACCTTTCCTGCCCTGTTTTAGCCTGAAGAGAGAGATGCGCAAGCTAGCTCAAGAAGAGTGTGGTTTTGAGGAACCCACTGTGGCGATGGCTTTCGTCTATTTTGAAAAACTTGCTCTGAAGGGGAAACTCAACAAGCAGAACAGAAAGCTCTGTGCTGGAGCATGTGTCCTACTAGCTGCCAAAATTGGCAGTGACCTCAAAAAGCATGAGGTCAAACATCTTATAGATGTAAGTACCACCCAAACATGGTCACGAAACAGGGAAAGAGGATGTGTGGAACGATGCATTTGATAAAAAGAATTATTAAACTGAATAAGTTTCCATTATATCAAGGGAAGGGCCCCTCTCCCGAGAATGGTGTAACCACCCTGATTGTTTTGGATTCCAACTCCCCTGAGCCCTGGGCAAGATAGCTGGTAGTCAGACATTATGGGAATTGGAAGCAGCTGGAAGGTCATGGGTTCCTCACCTCCGTGCTGTATCATTTATTGACATTTTGCCTGAAAAGCCATTGAGATGAGCAAAAGACATCTCTTTTAACTTTTAAACAAGATTGGGAAATATTATTTCATATACTGGCATGTGACTGATATTCTGGTTGTGCTAAGATAGGTCTCTTTGTGTTACAGAAACTGGAAGAGAAGTTTCGGCTGAACAGGCGAGAGCTGATTGCCTATGAGTTTCCTGTGTTAGTGGCCTTGGAATTTGCTCTCCATCTACCTGAACATGAAGTGATGCCGCATTACAGACGTTTGGTCCAAAATTCCTAGCACAGGCTACCCTTCCAAGGATGGGGAGGGGTTTCAAAACTATTTTCTGTCGAGCTCCAAAGAGCAGCTGTCACTACTGGAAATGCAAAAATGGGATGCGGATGCCCTCAGCCCCCTTTATACTTTTTTTCTGTGCAGCTTTTCAACAGGATACTAGGAATGAAGCATTACATTCCTTATGACTCTCAGGCTAGATGAACTATTCAACTACTCAGTGCAAATGATGAACAGGTTTCATGCGAGTGAACTGTGGGTGGAACAGATTCGTATTACATGGACCAAATGAGAACTTCCTTGAGTTGTCCTTTTTTGCAGAGATCAGCAGCAGCCTTCAACACACACTTCTTTTTAACTATTTCATTTGCATAGTTGGAATTTCATCACCTTTCCTACAAGCAGCTGGTTTCTAATGTATGAAATAATCCCTCAAGCAGTGATGAGTTGTGGTACATATCTTCACTGTGTCAACGATGTGTCAATCTATTTTTGTATCTCTTCACTGAAAGTGCACTTTTCCTTGTTGGTGGGTGGGTATATTGTTTAATTGTAAACAGGGCAGTGGACAGGTTTAGAACCAGGCAGTAGCTTTGCATCGTTTGTGTTTACTAAAATATAAGAGAATGTTTCTCAGTTTGCTTAAACAAAACTACTGAAAAGGAGATATGGGTGTATTTGAAATCTCTAAGTGATACGCTGTAATCTCTGATGGTTTGATTCTCCATCCCACCCCACCTTCTTTTGTTCTCTAAAAATTACACTACTTTTTAAAGAAGAAAGATGATAATACAAACAAGTGAGAAATTGTTGACCAGTCTTTCCACTTTTGTATATGATGGTGTTCTGATGTTGAGTACTGAAAAGAAATGTCATTTTATGGGAATCTTGTTTTAAGCCACGTGGGTATTTCTAACCTCTGCACTTTTCCCTTGGTGGAGATGGTTAGACTTGCACTCTGTAGTGTTTGTATTTTGTGCTCTATGTTAGAGTGCATTCTGAGGCACATTGATGGTGCTGTATTGTTTAAGCAGTGTTTTCTAGAACCAACTTGTACAACCAAGAAGCAGAATTTGACAGCTGAGGGCTTTGACAGCAGACACACCACTCAGTGTGGGTAATTCTTGTTGTTGAGTTATTGTTATTTTTAAATAAAATTATCTGTACAACATCAAATTTGAAAGCAGGGGCCACTAAAAGAATTCCTTTTTTATATTTCTCAGATGTTTCACTATATTACAGTATCTTAACACTGTTTGTAAATTACAAAGTCCCCAAACAGAACTCCTTCTATTGCATTCTTTTTTTCTACATACCTGTACGTGTGTACAATTATATATAAAAACTTATGAGAAGACGATGACAGCTGGATGTGCTTGGTATTATACTAGAGGACATGCATCAAATAATTAAATTACTATTTTTATACATACTTAATGTACATGTCCCAGTTTTTCCAGTGCTGATCCTCTTGACAGAGTCTGTAACTGGCATAATGATTGCAAGGCTGTTTTATAGCGTAATGCAAATTAATCAAACAATAGTTGCATAAACATTGCCAGACCCTCTCCCTTTCTATCAGGCATGAGTGATGCATTGACAATAGTAGACATCAGGAGGGAAAATAGAACGAACATTCAAATACAAAAATGTATTCTGTTTTAATTCTCACAGAATTTAGGAAAATTGACTTAATTGTTGCAGGTAACCAGCTTCTTTTCCACTTTCAGATATTGTTCCAGTGTCTGATTTCACCCTTGAAACAAAGCACCGTTTACTGTATAAGTTCATACTTTATTCCTCCTAAAGTCTTGCAGCTGCTTCAGCCATGAGTCTTTGATTGTACAAGTCAGGAAGCCATGTCCTTCTTGGAGACTCTTACAGCATGTAACAGCATCAAATGTGGAATATACTTCATTGTGTGCTTGTACAATCCAAAGGCACACTAAAAAAGCAGTGAATGATGAACCTCTAAGGGTCAGGAAGAATAAAAGAATGTTAAAAATAAAAATTGATCAATTTTAGAATTCCATCACAGTTACCCTCTGCCCCTTGCACACATTCTTGTAAGCAGGACTGAGGAATATAGAAAAATATTAGATACTTTGCTAGTCTGAAAGCAGCCCATGGGAAATTTTCAGTGAAATTAAGGGAAGTTATATTTTCTGCTGGTACATTTCATTATAGCCCAAGAAATATATATTCAACATGCCCTCAAGACAAAGCTTATCCAATACAATTAAGTTGGGATCCAACTTTGGGACAGAGAGGGATTTGACTTAGGCAGCAGTCCTGCGCCGATCAGAAGGTATGTACTGCTGAGCAGAATGGGATTTCTGTTGATAGAACTATTGGATAGCTTAGTAGCATCTGGCTGTAGAACCAAATGTTGGGAGTACAATTCCCCACTGTGTCTCCTTGATGGACTAGATGCGATGATCCATAGGGTCCCTTCCAGCTTTGCAGTTCTAAGATTATTATTATTACCAGTAAACATGAAAGTATTGAAGAATGCATAATCACAGAATAATGGAGTTGGAAGGGGCCTATAAAGTCATTGAACCCAATCCCCTACTCAATGAAAGAATCCAAATCAAAGTATATCTGACAGATGGTTGCCTAATTTTCTCTTCAATGTTGGAGCACTCACTACCTTCTTAATTCATTCCATTGTCATATTACTCTAACAGTTGGAAAGTTTTTCCTGATACTCAATTGATATCTGGATTCCTGTAACTGGAGCCCATTATTCCGTGTCCTGAACTGTGAAATAATCAAGAACTGCACAGTCAAGTATTTGAAGAGTGTTATCTCCTGTCTCAGTCTTCTTTTTTCAAAGCAAAGCATACCCAGTTCAATCTTTCCTCCTAGAGCTTGGTTTCCAGTCCCCCCTGAACATCCTTGTTGTACTCCTCTAAATTTGTTCCAGTTTATTGGCATTCTTCTTAAAAGTGCAGTGTCCAGCACTGGACACAGTACTCTAGATGATGCCTAACAAGTGCTGAATAGACGTACTTCACAGGATTCTGGAGACTACTTTTGTTAATGCAGCCTAAAGTAGCATTTGCCCTTTTTGCAGCCACATCACACTATTTCCTCATGTTCAGCTTGTGATCTGCAACAATTCCAAGATCCCTCCCACTTGAAGCATTCCTGAGTCAAATATCCTCCATCTTCTAACTGTGGATTTCATCCCCCTTCTGTATAAATTAAAAGAGAAAATTCAGCAGAGTTCACTTTGGAGAATATAGTGAAATCATAGTGAGTCAAAATCGACAGCCTGATTAAGCTGTGCTATGTCATTCTTTGTTGCATGGATGTATTGGAAAGAATTATGAAGTGCTAAACAGAAGGAAAAAGTGTTTTTAATTTTGTATTCCATGGCCTGGGGTTAACTTTCTTAATTCCAAGTAATGGCTTTGAGGAGAATTCATTCCATTACTCTTCAGAATATTTTGAGATGATATACTGTGTGCTATATTGTATGGATTATCTACTTACAGAAATTATTCACCCCATTACAAGTTAGACTGTTCAAAATCTCTGTCTATGGGCTTAAACAAATTGCATGATGGGGGGGGCAGCACCATGTTATTAAGATTAAATGGATTATGTTAGCTCACTGTAGTACCATTATATCACAAAAAAGTTTGACATTAAATATAAATTTAAAATTACATAACACAATTGTAGAAGAAAAACGATTTCCATTAGCATGAGAGTGCAGCATCCTATCAAGTGATGGATGCTGTTCACAAAGATAAAAAGGAATACCATACAAATGATGATAATACAGCAGGACCATGGCTATGGCGTGGTAACTGCACCAAATTTAGAGACCTTGGTTGTTTCCTCAAACTTGGAGAGACTGGTCAAGCAGCCTAGCCTACTGATACAGTAAAAGACAGCAGTAGACCAGGCCAGTGGTTCCAATCTTGAGTCCCCAGATGTTCTTTCACTAAGGCTCCCAGAAGCCTTCACCATTAACTCTGCAAGTCAAAATTTATGTGAGTTGTAGTCTGAGAACATCTGGTTGGATATACTGGACCAGGCCTCTTGAGTCAAACCAATTTTCGGGCAGGATGCTTTGTCAGTAAATGAAGCCACCAATGGGGAGCAAAGAATAGGCGATTGATACACCAGGCCCTGCAGAGCACAGCAGGTGTATCCACGACTCTGGCCAAGACTGAAGTGAAGGTAGTGTCCTGACAAAGGGCCGGTCTGATCTGATCATGCAGGTCCCAATAGACAAGGCATCTGGGTTGGATAGGGAGTGCAGTTTACACTGCACGTTCTGGCTGCCAAAATTGCTAGTTACCACTGTGCAATAATAGTAGTAGTTCCAACATAGAAAATAAATAACCTCTTTAAAGACCATTTGCAGTTATGAAGAGAGACTCCAGCTGCTATCCTTTGATACATTTTTCCTTGTTAATTTACAATAGCCTTACCAGACCCAGCTCAAAACCCTTTAAGTGTGATGGGGCTACAACTCCCAGCAGCCCCAGGCAGCATGTGCCAGCTGTAAATGATGGGGGTTGTAGCGCCAACATATCTGGAAGGCACCATGTTTGAGAAGACTGATTTATAGGAAAAGATCAAACTACATCTAATGTCTCCCATCTATTAAAGAAGAGGGCTAAGAACTGTTTTTTGATTTTGCTGATTACGGCCAGCCTTTTAATAGGAAGCCAAAGCAGATTATTTTGCAAAGATTTCGTATATTTCCCTTTGAAGCTAGCTTTGGCATTATGCCCTTGATACCATAAATTGTATATATTCATACAATACTTTAGAGAGTGTGTGTGTGTGTGTGTTCCTGGCTTGGCAGCAAAGTACATGGTTTGGATCCAAAAGGGTCCAAAGTTCCATCCTATTGAAATCTCTAGTTACAAACATCTGAAAACCCACTTGATATTGTTGGGTTAACTGTACCAATGAGTTGGTTCTGTATAAAGCACAGATCAGGCATACAGCATCATTTCTTGTTCCTGGAGGAGAATAACAGGCTTATGCATGCCAACCCTATCAACATACCCAACAGGAATGAGAAGTTGGTCTACAGAGGTGCAGATGTATGTATGTAGTTGAGCTCCATGTGAATGAGAAATTTGGGGTTGATATCAGGATCTCCCATTGAATGAGCTCACACGCAGATGTCAACAAAAAAGAAAGAAAGCACATTCAAAACCCAGATCACAAAAAAAAAACAACACTGGAGCAGAAAGCAGATTGTTCCACATGACTAAAATCTGTTCTCCATTAACAAGCTTTTTTCAATCAATCTGTATATCCATAAATTCCAACATTCCAGATATAAGCAAGTGTCTTTCTAAATCAAAATTAAGACCAGGCGCTGAATATAAAATCCTTTATTCATAATGGTAAGAAATCACAAATAGTGCTCAATGCCAACTTCTGAATTTCTTCAAAAGGAGTCTGAATCTTGCTATCCTTTAACAGTTGTTGTTATGTTTTGTGCCTGATAGTTCTGTTTTTGAACTTCAACCAAGAATTTAAGAAAATGGTACAGACTTTGTTTAAAAAGGACAGCCTGGCCTCAACATGTGGCCATGATGAAGTTTGGGATTTTGCTGCTTCTTCTGAACAGTGCCTTGTGCTCCCTCATCAGATTGATAATGCCCAGCCTGATGAAAAGACATTCAGCAGTTGAAAGCTTGCCTGTTTATGAGAGCTCAGTGGTCTAAAGAAGATAACTGTCTACCCTTGTTTACATATATACAAGGACACTTTTACAGGCTCTTCTCACTCTTGCCAAATGTGTGGCCCTAATAAATATACTGTATTACATGGAAAGAATGCAGGCATGAGATTTTGCTTTATTATGCAGGCCCCTTTCCTAAAGAGGAAGCTGAGGCAGGAGGGAGCTGCACTTGGGGGCCATTTTATTTGGTGAGGCCTTTTCTGCTAGGCTGAACTTTGTACTTCCTCACCTCATGGTCTGAGGGGGTGGAGTTTTGGCTTTAAATTAGTGCCAGCAGAAGCTCTACGCCTCTTTCCTGAAAAGGAAGCTGAGGCAGGAGGGAGCTGCACTTGGAGGACATTTTTAATACATTTTATTAGTTTTTCACTCTATCTGCATTCAATTTGTGCTTGTCAAACAAAGTGTTACATGATTTGCTTACTATTGTTTGTTTTTTACATCTCAGTTTCAGTTGTCCCCCCAAATTCCAGGCATCTTTCAAACATTCAAACCATTCATTTGCGTATTTTAGTATATAACATTGGCTACTATCATATTACTTTCATAGTGTACAATATTCTCAAGATCTTCTAATAACATACTTAATAAAAGTTATTCTAGATCTATGCCCCAACCTTATATCTAGTTTAGTTTACCTAAAAAGAAAACCCACCATATTATGTCTTTACCCTGGTAAGTGCTCCCTTATTTCAATTTAATTCTCCTTTTTAATATGCTCCTTTACAATTCCCGAAATTAGATATATACATTCTTTTCAACATTAAGGGGTCCCTTCCTATTTTTGCCTTTTTCATCTTTCTAAGTAATTCCCACTCTTATTTCTCTTTTTTCACTTTTTGTTTCTGTCTCTCTGAGCATTCTGCCGTCTTTCGTGCCCTCTGAAACCATTTTGTACATCTTATTTATCTCCACTAGATCTTTGTATACTTGGTCTATCTTCAATAGATCTTCTGGGCTTTTTAAAATGAATTTCGCTGATTTTCTCCCTTTGTCTTCCCTTAATACTCTCCTCAGATCCAAGATTGAAGTTGGTTCTCTTAGGTTTTCCCCATTAATTTCCTCCAGCTCCTCTTTTGATTGGCATACGTCATCCGGCACACTCGCATTTCCTTTTTTGTTATTCCGTCTCTTGTTGACTATAATTCTTCTTTAAATGTTTGTTGAAAATTTTGCCTCTTGGTAGTGGGATCTCACTATATCTAGGATTGTTTGAAGGGTAGATTTTGTTTCATCCCAAAATTATCCTTGTTGTGCCATTCTGTTCCAGCTCCCCAAAAGCTTAACCCAAGATTCGAAACCCCCCAAATATCACAGTCCAGTTCGATGATTGTATCCGTGGCCTGATTGATCCCTGGCAAACTGATGCCAGCCAATCAGATATTCCAAGTCTCCAGAGTCAGTTCAAAGAGTCCGCTTTGGCTAAATAGACCTGAACCAAAATTTAAACCCCCAAAGTACCATGGTACAATTCAATGTTTGTATCTGTGTCCTGATGGCCTAATTCCCACAGGTTTTCCCCAGCTAGTCAAACACAAACACTTCCAGCTCCTGGGGCAGTTTCAGAGGATCTACTTTGGCCAAATAGGCCTGAACCGAGGTTCAAAACCTCTTGGGTGACATTTTATTTGGTTAGGTCTTTTTTGCTAGGCTGAACTTTGTACTCCCTGACCTCAGGGGCTTAGAGCTTCTGCTGGCACCTCAACTCCTTAACATCATCAATGAAGGGCACTGTAGTTTTTGATGGCTCAACATCTGATCCCTTTTGCATCTGAAGCAGAGTAAAACAAGGTTGTGTCCTTGCGTCAAACCTGTTGGGATCTTAGCAGGCCTTTGGAACTGCAACAGACGGTATCTATTTTAGGACTAGATCAGATGGAAAGCTCTTTAATCTCTCTAGATTGAGAATGAAGAACAAAGTCCAACTGAAATGTATACGGGACTTCCTCTTCACTGATGATGCAGCCATTGTTGCCCACTCCGCTGAAGACCTCCAACAATGCATGAATCATTTTAGCAAGGACTTTGGTCTAACAATCAGCCTGAAGAAAACACAAGTCATGGCCCAGGGTGTGGACTCACCTCCCTCTATTACCATCTCCACACCAGAATTGGAGGTTGTTCATGAATTTGTGTACCTTGGCTCTGACACTCTCTCCCTAGATGTCAAGCTGGATAAATGCATTGGCAAAGTAGCTATCATGTTCTCTAGACTCACAAGGAAAGTATCACTTAATAAGCTGATGGCATACACCAAGATCCAGGTCCATAGAGCCTGTGTCCTGAGCACACTCCTGTACTGCAGTGAGTCCTGGACCCTTTGTGCATGGCAGGAGAGGAAACCGAACACATTCCATATGCATTGTCTCCGACGCATTTTTGGTATCACCTGGCAGGACGTATTTCCAAATAGAGTAGTCCTAGAACAAGCTGGAATTTTTGGCATGTATACATTACTGAAACAGCAATGTCAATGTTGGCTTGGGCATGTTGTGAGAATGGCTGATGGTCGGATTCCAAAAGATCTCCTGTATGGAGAATTAGTGCAGGGAAATCGCCCTAGAGGGAGACCACGGCTGCGATACAAGGAGATCTGCAAGCGGGATCTGAAGGCCTTAGGAATGGACCTCAACAGATGGGAAGCCTTGATGTCTGAGCGTTCAGCCTGGAGGCAGGCGGTGCATCATGCCCTCTCCCAATTTGAAGAGACACTTGTCCAGCAGGCCGAGGCAAAGAGGCAGTCCCAAAACCAGCAAAATCAGGGAGCTGGACAGAGGACAGATTGTATTTGTCTTCAGTGTGGAACAGATTGTCACTCTCAAATTGGCCTTCTCAGCCACACTAGACACTCTTCCAAGACCTCCATACAGAGCACGTTACCATAGTCTCTCAAGACTGAAGGATGCCTACTACTATGCAGGCCGGTCATAGTGAAGAAAGAGCATTTACAACATACAGTTTTAGTGTGTCAACATGGCATAACTCCAGCTCTCTAGTCTATGCCACCAACAAAACAGAAGGCAGGTGTGAAATGCACAGACTCACAAATAGGAGCTAGGACTCTTCCCCCATCCTTAAATAATAGTGCATTTGTAATTTCTCTTCCCATTTCCAGGATGACAGATTGCAAGCTAACTTGGAAAGTTGCATAACAATTTCTGAGATAACACTAATAGGATCTGCAAAAATATGTGCTCTCAGGAACCTAAGCTATGTAAGGTTTTCTTTGTTGTGTTTTTGATTTGGCTTTGCATGAATAAGTTTTATAAAAAGTAAATAAAGCAAATGATTCATTCCTTTTTAAGGCATGAAGAATGGCAGTAACATATCTAGATAAAGGTTTCCCTATACAGTATATTTAGTCCAGTTGTGTCCGACTCTAGGGCACGCTACTCATCCCCGTTTCCAAGCTGTAGAGCCAGCATTTGTCCGTAGACGGTTTCTGTGGTCACGTGACTAGACACGGCAGCGTGACTAGACATGGAACGCCGTTATCTTCCCACCGAGGTGGTACCTATTTATCTACTTGCATTTGCATGCTTTCGAACGTCTAGGTTGGCAGGAGCTGGGACAAGCCATGGGAGCTCACTCCATCGTGTGAATTCGATCTTACGACTGCTGGTTTTCTGATCTTGCAGCACACAGGCTTCTGCAGTTTAACCCACAGCGCCACCACGTCCCTCTCAGCCTATATGAGTGATGTATCTAACTATTCTTTAATATGTAGCTGCCCAGAATAAGATGTGTATAGGAGAGACACAACTCCGGGAGGCAGTAGAAGACAGGAGGGCCTGGCGTGCTCTGGTCCATGGGGTCACGAAGAGTCGGACACGACTAAACGACTAAACACACACACACACAGGAGAGATTCAAAGGCCAACATTTGTTATGGAAACTGCCTGAGCTGAAACTGTCGGAAACAACTTCAAGATAATACACAGCATCAGTACAGCTGCTTAGAAATACAGAAAAGTCAAGATTAAATATGTTATTCACACAGATATAACTCTTTTAATGTAATTCAGGCTGTATAAATTCTTATACAGTATTTATTGTAAAACCAAACATAAAACAGAGAAACAAGACACATTGATAAAATCAGAATATGATTTATTTCCTGATAATTTTACATTCAACACAGCTTCTGTGTGCTAAGAAATTGTCCAAATAATTTGTGCTTCTTAGTTGAGCATGGACACATTTTATATTGTGGTTTTTGAAGAAGCAGTCATATTAGTCTCTCCAAGCATAGACAAAAGTAACACAAAACAAAAATTAAGAGACAAAAACGTGGCAGCTGAGATATATGGGATATAAAGATGCTTCAAAGGATGAAATATGAATCAAGGGTTCTTAAGTAATTACCAAGTGTGAATTCCTACATTGATTCACACAATTTGTCACTTGTGTCAACTATGTTATTGTTACCTGGCAGCCTGGTAACTGATATTATTCACTGCCTGATAGTCTATTCCCATACTAACAAACTATTGTGATTTTGTCCATTATCTCTATCGCCCCTTGGTCAAAGGGCCATGTATAAATATGACAGTCATATAGTCTCACTCGTTTGTCTCAGGAAGTGGACTTGAGCCATGAAAGGCTCATATTAAAATATAGCAGTGTTTAAAGTGCCACAATGTTTTTTCTCTTGTTTTTCTTTTCTTTTGGTTTGGTTTTGTCACCTGATATATTTCATATTGTGGTTTCTTTTTCTCCTAGATGTTTATTGTGAGAAAAAATATCTGAAGTTTGAACTACATGAGTCAGACTCTGACCTCTGGCAATAGCATGCATACACAGGAATTGGATATGGTACATCCATCTTACCAGAGAGAAAACCACATCAGTGCTGGTTACTGGCAAATTTCCTCAAGACCCATTACTAGTCATTTTGGCACCCAGAGCAAGCAGCATTATCTCCTGCTCACTCTGCCTCTGAGGGATGGGTGCAAGCCTTCCATGAAAAAGCTTTCCAAAACAGAGAAAGTTCATCTTTTTTTTTTAAAGGTGGGAGGTGTTGCCTACTTTCCTCACCAGTAGATTTTGGTGTCCTCTAAATTTGGTGCCCTGGGGCAAAGATCCACTTTGCCCACGCTAGGTATTGTTGTTGTCGTTTAGTCGTGTCTGACTCTTCGTGACCCCATGGACCAGAGCATGCCAGGCTCTCCTATCTTCCACTGTCAAATGTTCTGAATTTTCTCAAGGCAACACTGCGAGTTTAAGATGAAACCACCTTTGATTCCCGCCCCCAAAAAGTACTGAAGTATTCTATAACAAAGATAATTTTTCTTGTGCTATGAGAAGAAGGGGATGATATTCAACTGCCTGGAAGATACCATTCAACTTAATGGGACTTGACAAGACAGCATTCTATAGAATTGGCACCTCTTGGAAAAATATGCAAGAAGTAATTACATTTTTGCGCTTCTATGCATAGACGCTTCAGTGCCAGTCTTCAGTGTGCTTAGACGTAGGACATGACAGAATTATTTATAATTATGTCTGCATGGCTATCAAGCTTAATTACCTTTATGCTGTTGGCCCTTGCCCAAATAATACAGGTAACCTGGACCTTTCTCCTCAGCCTGTATATACAGAGATTTTGAAGTGGATTCAGGCAGCAGTCCTCAAAGGACTTATCTGGGAATAAAAGCAAAAGATTTCAGTGGGACTTGTTTCTAAGTAGACACACATCAGATAGCTCTGTCAAACAAAGAGCTGAGGTAGAACTAAAATGCTCCTGGCTTGTCAGGTTAATTTAAAACACTTTGATCCCATCCTTCTTCCTAGACCTTGCACGTTGCTCTTTCTCCATTACAAATCTTTCCACCATTTTGTCTTCAGAACAACCTTGTGAAGAAAGTTAGGCTCAGAGAGTGACCAGCCAGCCAGTTACCCAGTGAGCTATATGGCTTAGTGGCTGCTGTGCTGTCAGAACTGAGCTTGGGGGTTGAAATCCAGGGCTAAGCAGGAGGTGACCTCAAACACAGCTAAGGCTGGCTTACCACATTTTGAAGGAAGTCAAAGTATTCCTTCAAACATCACTCTCTGAATGGCAGGCAATGGGGCTATGAGACCTTTAAGTCCAGAGTCTAAAAGTACCTTTCTGCACCACAGTTGAGTGGGAACGTGAACCCAGATCTCCTCTGTGATATTCTGCCTATGTTAACTACTACATCACCATAGTGTTCTGATATGACAAAGACAAGTACTGAGGTCACAGCTTCCTACAATCCAATACTCTTTCTTTCACTGCCTATTTGATATACACACCTGAGAGTGATAAACTAGGAATTTATTACTAGGTCATCTTACCACTTTGCCTTATGCCTCTTCAGACTCAGATGGGGAATGGGTGGTCCTCCATTTGTCAGAAGACTCGCGCTCCCTTAAATCCTGCCAAACTGACCAAGGGAGAAGAATGCTGGGAGTTGTAGTTCACCAGCAGTCTGAACCCATGAGGTTTCCCATCCTTGGTCTACACAGAGATTATAATGGAGCATCAACAGAAAAAAAACACACTTTATTTTAAAAGTCCAGTGTCACTTCACTGTCTCAGATGTTCATTTGACAGGCTCGTTCTGATAGTACCTACCAGGAGCTTCCTCACCAACAGGGAAACTTTACTTTTTTAGACTACCACTCTCAGAATCCTCCAACCACCCCATGTAAGATTTCTGGCAGTAGTAATCCAGGCTCTGATTTCCCTTTAGATTCATCCCACACTGCTCCAATAACATAGGAAGCAGCAATAGTGTGTGAGAATAGGTTCTAGCCATGTAGGCTAAGGGATTCTGTAATATATAGGCCAAAATAGCAATGTTTCCATGCTATGGGCCTGTCCCATGATAATCCAAACCTCCCGTGTGCCTTTGCTTCTCTATATTTAACTGGACTAGTTTCAGCCTGTGCACGGGGAAGGAGCAAGCACTGCCCTGTGATCTAGGCTAATATTGCCACCCCAGCTATTGGTCAGAGACAGATGAGTTTGCTTGTTTTAGTCCTTAAGGCAGAATATGGTTCTGTATTCCATTTTGTGATGAAGGAATGGCCATTGTATTTTGAATGGGGAGTTGAGAAAACATCTGAGTATAAGCAAATGGAAAATATCCCGACTTAGTGGAGATCCTACGCTGAAGCATAGTTGATATAATGGCTAATCAAACCTCACATTCCTGTGTATAGCACTTTATGTCACCAAAGAAAGAAGCACATGGATTTTAAGCTGCAATCTTATATATATTAACCATGAAGTCTCATTAGAATAATGGGATTTATGTTTCAGTAAACATGCATAGGATTGCATTATATGCAATTTGTTTGCCAGCACATCCTCACTGTAGCTGCTGTTACTTTTGTCATTTATTCACAGGTTTTCTTAGACATTGATGTTCTTCTCTTCCAAAGGTTATTTTCTTCTGCTGCTTCCTTTACCTCCAGAGTCATGTACCAGACATTTCTGTGTAAAGCAGTAAAACCTCAGCAAATCCACCAAGCAAAAGGCTGTGAAGAAAGCACAGAAGTTGTTTTAAGAACAGTTTACTTCGACTGTCACTGTGAATCAGCACATCACAGCCAAAGAGCTGGCAGTTTTCATGCTGAAGTATTTCTTCAGCTCATTAAGTAACAGATGGATAAATTTGGGTAATTTGCAAAGATTCCTGCCTCCGGGCTGTACTAATGCTGGGGCTCAGACCAGCTGGGACTTGGCATTTTCCCCACTCCCGAGAAGGGCGAGGATGTTCAGAGCATTCTGGCAGGATGCACCCTGAGGCCTTCTGGATGTCTGGAGCACTGCTATACGATCATTCTGGCACTGAGAGGGGAAAAGGAGTAACCCAGCAGCCAGAAATCCTGTGGTCTGCAGAAAGACTGAAGTCCTTCTTTCGAGACAGCAGGAGAGTCTTGCCAAGTCAGCAACCGCCAAACTGCAGCACTACATTTACTAAGTGACTACTGGTACTACAGATGTTCACACCCTGAATATTTTGGTTTTCTTTCTGATAATATTATCACAATTTCTCCAGAAGAAAAAGAGAGTCATAATGGTAACCTAAGGATGCCCTCAAAATGCTTTGAATTTTGGATTATGTTTATGCTACCTAAGGATGATGGGAGTCATGGAAAAATTATCCAGAGGGCTCCAGCTTGCCTGCCTATCCTCAAAATAAAATAAAATAAAATAAAATTAAAAATTAAAAAAAGCGTTATTTAGAAAAGAAAAAGTCAGCCCTTGTAGTAGTTAGGAGGCTGCGACTCCTAGAAATAGGAGTCTGGATTTTCCCAATGAAGGGACTCAAGATGGCTTACAAGTTTTTAAAAAACAAACCAAGACCACAATAAATTATAATACTAACAAATAATCAGACATGTAAACATATTTTCTTGAAAATATTAAACTATTTTTAAAACCCTTGAAACAAATTAAGACCGAGAAATACAAATAGTGTCCAGGATGTATTAATCCTGGGTCCCTGTGTGTTAAAATTGGAGCTATGTGATGTCTCCAATTATAACTTAGCTGAAAGAGAATTGAAGAAAAAAATACATATAGTATAAGTGTTTACTTTTTACAGAGCAAACTCGCCAAAAGCTTGGAAAGGAGCCTTGACAATGGGTTGGGTGGGTCACTTTGATTTCCTACTACCCATTTTATATATAATTGTGTCCTAATCCAGTGTGTCATATCGTGTCATTGATGCCTTCTGTTTACCAAAGGCACATCCTGAGGTCCTAATTCCTCTCATCATCACTCTCATCCTGACATTTCCTGCCTTTCTGCACTAATCTCACAAGCCAACCAGCCTGAACAAAGAGTTCCCAAGTTATCCGAGTTCAGTGGCAATCTTTTGTTTCTAAAAATGTGACCCTACAATTCATACATCTTAAGCAAGGGCAAGCCACATCTTCTAGTCTTTTCTAACATCACACTTTAGAAGAATCTGTGAAAGGCAGGCTTGGTTCCACTTCCCCCTGTGACAAATGTTGTGACCTTGCATTTTGGCCTCAAGGCTTAATTTATGAAACAGCAAAGCTCCTTACAGAACTTTATAAATAAAATGTACCGTCTACTGGTAAGAGCCCTTACCCCCACCCTGCTTTTGTTTAAGATGGCAAGCCTGCAAAGCTGTCTGGATTTTAATAGCATTACACTCACTTAAACTCTTAGCTCCACTGAACTGTTTTGTAAATCACATTGTTCAATTGTTTCTGAAAAGGCCCATTCTTACATAATAATTTCAGATTATACCATTTTATGATTATACCAATATTCACTATAATGCCAAAACCCTAGGAAGACAATAGCTCAGAAATACTGGCACTGTTTCACTTTTTGGGGGGGGGGGGAAATAGAGCCAAAGAACAGCAGTCAATGTGCAGTAGGGTGGCAATAAGCTGTATTGAACTTTAACAGGACCTGTTTCTGAGTAAACAGGCACATCGGGCTGTAGAGATACTGACTGACTTTTAGGAAAGATGGAGATTTATTCTGAAATGCCATTTCCTTTTCTCTGGCAGGCATCTGCTCCTATTGCTAATATTTCATTTGAATGTGAAGTCAATCCTGAACAATGATTCATCTTGTCTAGCATGTTATTTCTCACAGGGGCCAACCAGACCCTTGGGGGAGTCCACCAGCAAAGTGAAAAGATCACATTTGTTTCCTATTGCTTCTGAAACAGGTTCTGTTACAACCAATAGCACAAAAAACCTTATTCTCTTTGATTTTTAAAAGCCCCCTTTCAAACCATCAAAACCAATGCTTTTGTTATGAATGTATTTATTGGTATTAACTTCACTGCATGATTCCATGTTCCACTTTCCCAAGAGGGAATGTTCTCTCTGTTTACTTTCACTACATGCGTGATTTTAGACACCTCTCCGTGGCAGTATCCAGTCTTTTCTCTAGCTGTGTTAAACATGAAAAATGTATTCCTAGGAATGGAGTAATTCCCTCTGAATCCAGTGCAACTTAGACTCAGTCAGTGCTTATCATTTCAAAAACAAATCAAAACAGAAAACAACAAAATCAGAGAATAATACACCAATAATTGTAAAAACAAAAAGCAAACCCTAAGTGTTCATAGTAGAAGTGAGGCATCCAACATATTTGTCATATTGCTGAGAAAGCAGGAAATTACCTCAAACTTTGGAAGATATCAAGATGACTTGCAAGAGGATCATTTTCTTATGATAAACCAGAAAAACAGGTGTGTGTACACAACATATACAGGCACTCCAGTTCATGCATCACCACAGGGTAAAGAACAGCAGTTCCAAATACTGGGGGGGGGGGGGGAAGCAACAGGGAGCACACCACAGCTGGTTCCCAAACCCCATGGCAGCCTCCCTCCTAGAACTCTAGTTTCTGCTGCCTGCCTGCCTCTGTGCTCTCCAGCCTATACTTGACACTGCTAGCCAGCTTTCCTGTCTGCCTACTTCATATTCTTCCATTTGCTGGTTCATCAAAGATGGAGAAACAAAAGAGCTGCCGTTGCTGGAGAGAGATGGGCACTAGTCTGCACCCATGCTTTATACACAGGAGCTGGGAGAACAAAAACAAAGAGTTGGACCCAGAATGTTATTTGGAAGGGCCACTCTAGCCACTGCACTCTGTGGCTTGTGCATAAATGATAGCTTGCCTGCTTGCCAGTTGGCAAACAACTCCGTGTTTTTCCCTCCCAGGAACAATAATGAGGGCAGTGGCAACTGCTGAGTGCAGGGGATATGTAAAAAGGAGCAAGAGTGGCATGTGGTTCATGAGCCACAGGATGCCCATCCAATACACAAGACTATACACAAAATCATCGGATGAACTTTCCTGTATAAAAATTTTCCTACTCACCAAAAATAATGTTTCTGCTTAGTACTCTTTTGCTATGCATGGTCCACATAGGTGTTTAAGACAAGCCTTCTGATTTCTTTAAAATAACCTTCATATTTTCCTGAGATACCTACCAACAGATGGTGGGTACATTCACTGCAAACTCAAAGAAGAAGGGAGATAAAGCAGTTGTGATGACCTAGAAAAGTTAAAAGAAAGATGGTGATTTGTCACATCAGTTTTCTTTGTAAATATTATCCAGAGCTGATGAAGAAGGAACAGCAAATGAAGACAAAAACTTTCAGAAGTACTATATGTTTAATCGATTAACAGTGTAATCAATATATGGAAGGGGCTTGGCAGCACATCATCATCATTATAATTAGGATTATGATCCAAATGCAACTCTTTCCCAAGATCCTTTAACGCAGGGAAGATCAAAATGCAACCCATGAGCAGCATATGGGCCCCAGAATATTTTTACAGCCTTGTCATACCTCTGCAGCCCCCCCATCTGAACAGTTTTCATGTCTGTTAATTGTGTGTGTTTGAAAAGTGCTCTTGCTAGTCTTTAGAGGGCATGGGGGCAATTTTACTATGTTTCGAGGGTCCTAAACACCCCCTGGATGCTCATACCCTCCAAATATGTTATTTTAAAAACTTTTTTGGTCACTAGAAAGCAGAGGGAGGGGGACTTTTCAAGTTTTTAAAATATCTTTACATTAAACCAGTTTTTCACTTAATAGTTCATTGTAGTGATTTTTACAATTTAAATATAAGTAAACAAATGAGTATTAATATGCAAATTAGTCTCTTCAGCAACTTTCCCTGTAAGCTATGTGGGTGTGCAGCTGCAAAGCAAACACCCACAGCCAGTGTTGCTGCTCATTTGGTCCTGGTCGCGATGGGAACCCTGCATGCACGGGGCGGGGTCCCTGCCCCGTGCTGGTGGAAAATTTGAGGGAATGTTGCTCTTCAGTCACAGCCCTTCACTTTTAGCCTGTCCTCTTTAGGACTGCAGGTCTGCCAGCAAATGGCTTTGCTAAGGTTTGCACCTAAAGGACCTTTGCTTAGAAAACAGCACAACTCCTAGCATAGGAGTTAGGTAATAAGTGTTCCATGATGAGGTAATAAGAGTTCCATGATGTCTGCTGATTCCCTCCCCGAGTAGAAGTCCCTTCTGCCAGATCCTATGCTATTTTCAAGGCTTCCCTAGTCCTCAGAAAGGGCTCCGGAGACTCATTTTTTAAACTCCCCTCCCCATGTTACGGATCAGTCCTGCACATTTTCCCACCTGGCAACTGCCTGGTATGAGTCATAGGCCACATTTCAGCTCCTGCTGTTTCACTTGAGATGCCTCCTAGGTTTGCAACAAGTCAACAGCACCACAGCATGATCAGAAATCTTGCAAAATGTAAAAAAGTCAAAGAAATACTGGTGTGTTCCTCAGAGTTGTCAGTAATGATGAAACATGAAGTTGTTATCATATTTCAAGTGTATTGTAATCATTTGAGAAGGCATTGACATTGGAAACTGCCCAAGAAAACTAAGAACACTTCAATATTTTTTGGCTCGATTCATCAAAAAAGGAAAAAAATAGCATGATTTCTATTGGTGCATCTGTTGTCTTTACAAATACTTTTGTGCATATGGGAATATTTAACAATGGCAATTTTCCATTTCTAATTTCATTTCCCAACCCATGGCTCCCTTGGGATAACATTATTTAGAAATGCACCCAAAAATTCCTAGGCCGTGTACAGAACCACTTTGCTGACTCTTCTCCACATGGCCCCTGCAGCTGAAGTATTGATTCTGCCACTTTCTTCTCAGATGATGTAATGGAAAAGAAATGGAAGCATTATTTTTATTACAGTAGAAAGCAATGAAGGGGAGAAACTGTGGTGATTCAATATTTTAAATGTTCCATTAAAAGGATTAGATGTTTTTAAGTTGTTACGTGAGATGCAGAACAGTAATAGTGAAGCATGTTGAAAGAAGCACATCTACCATCCAGAATATCCCAGGGATGGGGGTTTTTTTTGTCCAAGAGTTGTTCAGCTCCAAAACTAACATTTATTTCAGCGTGAACTTTTGCAAATTGATTGGCTAGACAGCTTGGTGAGTTCTATGCCTGGCTGCGGAATTGGGGGTGAGGAGTTTAATTCCCCACTGTGTCTCCAGGGAGAAGAGCCAGCCTGTTTGTCCTTGGGCAATTTGCACAGTCCTAGAGATGCCACCAGAAGAAGAAACTGATAAATTACATCTTGAGGACTCAGTATCTAGGAAACTCTGCCAATGATCACCATAAATCAGAATTGACAGTACATAATAATTATTATTATTTGTGGAGTACGTACAATCTACTTTCTCAAATGTTTTCAGAAAAGATTTGGGATCAGGTATATAAATGCAAAATGAACGAATTTGAAAATATGTCTGGGTGTTTGTTAAAAATAAAAGCTGTATTTTCTTTGAACAGTGTTGGACATAGATTTATATACTATTTTCAAAAACTGTAAATTAGTATATACTTTGGTGTTCAGTCCTCTAAACATCTGGAATCTGTATTCATAAATTTGCAATGGAAATTATCCCAGACCAATACTTGTTATTCTTTCCATTCATTCACAGTTATGTCTATGAATCATTATTCAGCTTAAGTTATTTATATTTGGAGAGAGAGAGAGAAAGAGAGAGAGAGAGACTAAATAAAAACATCAGAGTGCCAAGGTGGGGGTGGAAAAGAATCTATTTCGTGAGGAGACTTCTCAATGAGAAGCTGGGATTTGAGAGATCCTGTAATCCACTCTTGTTCTTGAATAGAGAAGCAAAAGACACAAAAACGTAAGAGTAGCCCTGTTGGATCAGGCCAAGGGTCCATCTAGTCCAGCTTCCTGTATCTCACAGTGGCCCCACCAGATGCCTCTGGGAACACATAAGACAATTAGATACCTGTCTCCTGATAACCTTCCCCTGCATCTGGTATTTTGAGGTACCTGCCTTTGAAGCCTGGAGGTTATACATCCTCATCATGGCTTGTAATCTGCGATAGATTTTCTTCCAGAAATCTGTCCAATCTCCTTTTAAAGGCATCTAGGCCAGATGCCATCACCACATCCTATGGCAAGGAGTTCCACAGACTAACAACACTCTGGGTAAAGAAATATTTTCTTTTGTCTGTTCTCTCTCTCCCAACACTCAATTTGAGTGGATGTCCCCTGGTTCTAGTATTGTGTGAGAGGGAAAAGAGCTTCCCTCTATCCATTTTATCCATCCCCTGCATAATTTTATATGTCTCATACTTTGAGCAATGGAAGATATCAAGAAGCATATGAAGGAATCAGAGAAGTTCATAGTATGTTTATTTAGACAGGTATAACATTATGCATAACTGGGTCATTAAAGCATGTTTCTTAATATTGCCGCAATAGTTCAGGTTTTTTTCCAACGTGTTGCCCCTCAGATATACTGTCCAACAATTCCCAAACAGTATAGCTGGCTGTGGAATTCTGGGAGGTGTATTCCAGCACACCTGGACGGTGTTGTTGTTTAGTCATTTAGTCGTGTCCGACTCTTCATGATCCCACAGACCAGAGCACGCCAGGCCCTCCTGTCTCCCACTGCCTCCCGGAGTTGGGTCAAATTCATGTTGGTAGCTTCGGTGACACTGTCCAACCAAATGGAAAAAGGCTGTAGAGTTTTAGAGGCAGGATTTGCAGGAAGGAACTTAACTGGATGGTGAGAATGAAAAGCAGGACATTTGCCTCCCTGCGGCCATTTGTTATACTTCTGTCATCTCTTTCTTCTGTGATGGAGCTCCAGGTAGGATACCTAGAATTCACAATTAATCTCCCAACTGGGCAGCGACCAGATCCAAATCTCTTCAGCGTTACCAAGATTACTGCATCATATGCCTTCAGGCCACACCGAGGGACTGGTGAATGATTACATTGGCTCCTACACGGGAATGACCTGGGAGTTGGTGGGAAAAATTAACCAGCTGAGGTTCTAAGAGCACTTTCCAACCCTTCTGCCTGTCATTAAGGAAGTACTGGTGCATGACTAGAATTTATTTTCATTCCAGCCATGCACAAGTACTGTATTTTCCTTTTCTTCCTTGCCACCTTTGTATTTACCATACGTTTAATTGCAAGCCTGGGACAGGCAACTTTCTCCTACTTTTCTGTACAACATGGTGGGCAAAGTACAGCTCTCTAGATGTTTCTGGATGGCAATTCCCAAACCCCCTAACCCCTGAGCAATAGCTATGGCTGTTAGTACTGATGGGAGTCATAGTCAAACCATATCTGGAGCACCTCTCCTTGTCCACCTCTTCTCTTAAACCTTCCATGAATACTGTCAATGTTGTATAAAGAAGACAGCAATCACTGCCATTAGTTGTACTGATGGTGAATAGCCACACACACTCTTCTGACCTTCCTATTCTATATTACCATACAGTTTCCATCATCTACATGCCTTCCCGCATATTCTGTTTCTATTCCTATGTATCCTCAATTCACTGAATGCCTTTAAAAATCAATAACATCACAATTATAATTTTGTGCATTTTTGCTAAATTTAACCTTGCTCTAACCATTTTAGCTATGAACGCTCTGTTGCTACAAAGCTTCCTATTGCATTTTTATTTTTAAATATCTGGGCACACGATTCTACTTTCTGAATAAATTTAATGATTATATTACACACTAAGGTGTTGTTATGGAGACTGTTTGGAAGACTTTGAAGCAGTTCCAGTGGTAGATAATTATTGCTGGATGCTACAAAGCCATTATCAAGCTGTCTCTATGGAAACAAAGTGAAAATCTGTACTTAAAACTGCAACAAATCACATGTATCAATCCTTTTCTCTACATGCTCTTTAGATACTGAGATGGAACAAAAGTTGTATTGTCAAATTCTGATTAATTATACTAGGACGAATTATTATTTCTTGTGCAAATATATTGAATTACAGACAGTAAGACAACAGTCCTCTACACCAGAGGCAGAAAATTCAGATCTTGCTGGGTTTCAACTCCCACCAGACCAAGCCTGCATGGGAAGTGGAGTACAGTGATATCTGGAGGGCTACTGACACCTACCAACCCAGAAAGACAGTGTACTGTTGTGGATAGAGTGTCAGATTAGAACTCTGGAGATCTGGGTTAGAATCCCTATTTGGCATGGAAACTTACTGAGTAATAAAACAACTTCTTCAATCTCACATACATTGGAAACCCTGCAAAGTTCACTGTAAATCTGAACTGATTTGATGGTATATAACACATGCAGGTCCCCAATTATGGCTCTACACATTTACCTTCAAGAAACTACCATGTATTTCAGTAGGTCTTTCTTCTGACTAGACATGTGCAGGGTAACACTAAGACTAGAAGCTTAAGAAAGCAAAATTTCCCTTCTTATACATTTTATGCAGCAGAAAACTGAAGCAGGCAGACGTGTCCCGTTTCAGTAAAATTCTCAGTACAGATTCACAGATATTGATGACACAGAGAACAGAATATTAGATACCTAATACCAGCCAAACAGATTAGGCTGCATGAAAAGAATACAACACGTTTAGCTAACTTGGGGCAACTACACAGGACAAATAATGCAGCAAATTCTTTGGGATTGGAATGGTCAGATTTGCATTATTTCCTGTTGACTACACAATGTAAAAGTCAATATAAATCAGCCTAGAGTCTCCCCCTCCCTCCGTATTTCCCCCCAACCGTGAGGCTTCTGCTTTTTGGGACTTGAATGCATTCATATCAGTTCAGATGGTTTGATCACTTGAGCCAATGTGTACTGGTTGTAGTTGTATTTGAAGCATGTCAGCTAGCCTGGGGGGGGGGGGCAGTGGGGAAATGGCTGCTTTTTATAGGCTCTCTTCCCCTATCCAGTGCCTGGGTCTGCTTCTTTCTTTTCTTTCTTTCCTTCTTTCTGTCTTGACTTGCTGCCCTGACACTAGGACAACAAGCCTTTTAAAGGAAGGAGGGACAGACAAACGGAAGGGGGAGGAGGAGGGATAGAACAGCAAGAGAAGAGGGAAACAAGCTGGTCCAGGCACCAGGTTTGCAGAGGAGAGAATTCAAATGACAACCACTTTCCCCACTTCCTTGCTTCTCTCACCGCTGCTGTAACCACCACTTTTAGTACAATGGCTACAAAGCAAATTAACCCAGCGAATCCTGACTTCCTATGTACAACTTCATAACTGATCCATTCACAGTTTTTCTTCAGTCTAGTCGCATCCCTAAAAAGGTAAAGGTTCCCATTGACATTTTCAGTCCAGTTGTGTCCGACTTTAGGGGGCGGCGCTTATCCCGCTTTTCGAGCCAGCGCCTCTCCAAAGACAGTTTTCTGTTGTCACGTGGCCAGCGTGACTAGGGAATGCTGGATTACCTTCCCACCGAGATGGTACCTATTTATCTACTCGCATTTATATGCTTTTGAACTGCTAGGTTGGCGAGGAGCTGGGACAAAGCGACGGGAGCTCACTCCATCACGTGGATTCGATCTTACAACTGCTGGTCTTCTGGCCCTGCAGCACAGGCTTCTGCGGTTTAGCCCACAGCGCCACCACGTCCCTTATGTCACATCCTTAGACAGCCATAAATTTATGTCTGAACAAGGCCAATGCATGATGTCAGCAAAATCCCAGTTTTAGAACCTTCCCAATATATGAGTTTTTTAAATAGTTACTTGTACGCTGTACCACAGAAATTGGGTCTGAGAAGGGAACATTTGGGTTAAGGGCAAATGTGATGATGTACAAATAAAAATTCTTTTTAAAAGAGAGAAACCTAAATCTGCCCCATGAATACAGAAAGCAACCTAATCATCCTAAGAGAAAGAAGCCACTAGGCCTGCAGAAAAATATAAAACATGCAATGCTTACAGAAGTTGCTGTGCTGGAGCACAAATGAACAGATCATTGTTAAGGATGTTCTTTAAAAGTTAAGGATTTCAATTGATCCTTCTCAGTGTGCTGTGGAACAGCAGCCTTGTTTAAGCAAGTGCCCATGTTGTTTGTGGGGGAAATCACAACTGAAAAAGATATTTCATCATCCACTCTTGACCTAAGCTGTGGAGGTATGGAGATATGAAGATAGGCAAACTTACATATACAGTAATCTATTCTAGGCTACTATTTAATATTTTAAACATTTAGACCAAAACCTTGAGTTGTTATGGACTTCAGTTAGGACTAGAGATGGGTACGAACCTCGGTTTGGAGGTTCATGCTGGTTTGTATGTGTGGCACCACAGGTGCTGCCACACGTTCCCTTCCCTCACCTCCCCAGCCAATACCTGACTCACCAATCAGAGGATGCTCCTCTCCTCCTCCTCTTTGGCTGTTCAGACAGTCTCCGGCAGGAACACAGGCTTGCCTATCCTGCCTCCTTGTTTGAGTAGGTGATCAGCCAAGGAGGAGGGCTAGGGAAGCCCATGTTCCTGCTGGGGGCTGGCTGAACAGCTGAAAAGGAGGAAGAGATGAGTGTGTACAGCTGGTGAGTGGGGCATCCAGAGGGGCAGTGATGGAATGGAACACGTGGCATCTGAGATGTTATGCATACAAACCAGCATGAACCTCCGAACCGAGGTTCATGCCCATCTCTACGTATGACAGAATCTGGATCTAATCTCCAACGCAAGCAAGCAAGCAAACAAACAAAACCACTGTTGCCAGAAATTAGTTTGCTGCCTGACGGCAATTACTGCTAAAGCTCAAGGTGTATTCAGAAAGTGATACAATACAGGAAGGTTTCAGTGAAGTGCTATCATTTTGCAATGGATGAATTGTGTCACTATCATTGTGTTTTTATTCTCAGAATCCACCAACAGCTTCCTTGCCTCTGAAGATGCAATGGCAAGATCAGACTTTCACTGCACACTTTTCTGAGCTGAGAAATATCAAATGCAGATTACACTCACCACTCTCAATATGATATTGTGCCAAAGCAGAGGGGAGCCACACATTCCACTCTGTTCACATAAGGTAGAGGTAAACACTATTCACAGCAAAGAAAGGCACCCCATGTGCCCTTCCAGATATTGTTGGATTCTAATTCTATCATTCACAGCCAGCATGGCCAATGTTGAAGGAATGATGGGCATTGCAACCCCTAAACATCTAGAAGGCTCAAGTTTCCCACCCTAGAATGGACTAGAGTTAGATACTATCTGGCCCCAAAGGGAAAAGTGATCCTCTTACCTTTGCAAGGAAACTCCAAATCACATATTGTCCTGAGGATGTGTTGTTTTTAAGTTTCATTGTGTAAAATGTCAGAAGGAATCCCAAAATTCCACTGTAGAGGGCAGTAAATAATGTCATTAATATTGCTCATGGTTTTGACTAAGATTGTTCAGCAAAAAACTGAGTTTTTCAAATAAGAGCAAAAACTCTGGAAATTCTATTTTGGATATTTTTGGGAAGGTCAGTAAAAAGAAAGGCAAAAACAGAATAGTCTTCTCATTTATGTTATACAGTATATGAAAAGAAAATTGTCTTGATTCAAAGTCTCTTAATGTCCTTTAAACTTCCTTGTAATGTGGCTATCAAATCACTTTTGACTTATGACAACTGAATTAATGTCCTCTAAAAGTATATTCATTGGCTGTCAATTCATGTTATATTCAGTCTTCCTCTTTTCTTACTGCCTTCCTACCATTATTGACTTTTTCCAGTGAACCTTGTGTTCCCATGATAGGTCCAAAGCATGATACCCCTGTTTCCCTGAAAATAAGACCTAACCTGAAAATAAGCCCTAGCATGATTTTTGGGGACGTGGTGGCACTGGGGACATGGTGGCGCTGCGGGCTAAACTGCCTTTGTGTGCTGCAGGGTCAGAAGACCAGCAGTCATAAGATTGAATCCATGCGACAGAGTGAGCTCCCATTGCTTTGTCCCAGCTCCTTGCCAACCTAGCAGTTCAAAATCCTGTAAATGTGAGTAGATAAATAGGTACCATCTGGGTGGGAAGGTAAACAGCATTACGAATCTAAGTCGCGCTGGCCACGTGACAACGGAAACTGTCTTCGGACAAACGCTGGCTCTACGGCTTGGAAACGGGGATGAGCACCGCCCTCTAGAGTTGAACACAACTGACTAAAATGTCAAGGGGAACCTTTACCTTTTTATGATTTTTCAGGATGCTTGTAATATAAGCCCTACCCCCCAAATCAGCCCCAGTTAAGTGAAATCCCACCCTCCCCCATTGTGCAGCAACCAGAAGATGACAGGACTGTATTTGAATAAATGTAGATGGTTGTACATGGAAAAAAAACCCTGAAAACAAGCCCTAATGTGTTTTTTTGAGCAAAAATATAAGACCCAGTCTTATTTTCAGGGAAACACAGCATGATAGTAGTTATTAAGTCAGTTCTCATAAAATGTTGCTGTAAGAAACTATTCTGTAAGTAACCAACACTGGGTTTACTGGTATGCTTTGAAACATCAATATACTAGCTTTGCTAAATTCTAGGCTAATACAGGTTTTGTTTTACATTTGGTTATTAATACTGTATGGTGGTAGATGGGACTCTTAGGGTGTTTCAGACACACAGGAATCTAAGAAGAAACCCTAAACAGTCAATTGACTGTATAGGCTGCAATCTGAATACTATAAATAAATAAATGGACACTGAACAATCTGTAAAATATACTCTTCTGCCTTGAATTTCACCAGCCTGTGAAGTACATTTTTGGTCATACAAAGATTTGTTTCAATCAATAAATCAATTTTCAATAAATACAGTGTCTCTGCCTGCCCAGAACAAGGGCCATGAGTTCAACACCAAAGGTGTTGAAATAGTCTACTTGCCTCCAAACACAATATCTTTAATTCAGCCTCTAGTTCAGAGGTTGATAAGGATCTTTAAGGCTCATTAGTCACAAAGCTATATGGAAGGGATTGTCAATGCTATGAAAGAGAATCCCAACAGAGAAAACTGTTCTTTATTTCTTTATTTCTCTCTCTCTCTCTCTCTCTGTGTGTGTATGTGTGAATCACTTTCTAGTTATGTTTTAGGGGCATAAGAGTTATACATGGATTTTAACTATGTGGGGGTTCAACACCATGGGGTCTAACCCCAGTGTTGTTGAAGGGATAAGTATATTAGCAGATCCTTGACATAATTATTTCACTGACACAGGGTACCAAGCAGCTGCCAGCTGCGACTTAAATCAATGGAATGTTTGTTAAATGTTCCTCTTCTAATCAGTTTCCAAAGCCTGCCAAATAAGAAGATGCACAAGCAAAGAAATCCACCTGTAGACACCTTATTGAGTATTTTGATCTAATGCTGTATAATCCCAAACTAATTTATAAGAACTGATCTGTTGATGAGTCTCTGAAAGATGGCTTTGCTGTATGTGCTATTTATGGCAGGGTGAAAAGAACAGGGCAGATGTGACCCATTATGTGCTTTTTTATGCTTTTGCATCCCCCACTCATCATCAAATTGTCCATTGCTGCAAGCCATGCCTTGGAAAATGCAACTGCTACAGAAAAAAGCACAAACCAAAACTGCTCTTGACTGCAGTGGAACCCCCTGCAGCGGGACCAGTTCAATGGTGGGGGTAGATACTCTCCACTCCCCTGTACCTCCGAGTAATCGTGGTCATAGCCAGGAAAGGCTTCAGTGTCTGAAAGGTTGTGGGGCAGACATTGCACCCCACTACTCAGAGATGCTGCCCATCTTTGGAGTATGTAGAACCATTTTCGCACCACAAAAACCATTAGGGGACACATTGCGCGCATGTGCTTTGAGAAGCCCACCTCCAGAAGTGGGGGAAGTGGAGAAGAATACGAGAAGGAACTCTAGATGACTGCAGGGATTTTTTACACCATCGTTGTTACAAACCAGAAAAAAATATATTATATTTTGTTCACATTTTTACATGCTTCTAACTTAAAGTGGTCTTGAGACATCAGAGAGAGATCATTTTTGGATTCTTTTATTGAAGTGAAGATAAGGCAAGGTTACCTGGCAAAGCAACTGCCGTGAAAGCTGTAAAAAAACAGGAATGGAAATTCCAAGGCACTGAAGAGATCACCTAAGGGGAAGAAAAAGTAATACATTCAGTGGGGCAAAATACCCACTGCTGACCTTCTACACAGAAATGTCATTTTAACTGGTTGGTTTGGGTTTTAACATATGCTTTTAATAGTTTCTATACTCTTTAAATTGCCATTACTTTGACAACAACAGTTTCCTACCCTGTTGCGCAGGCCCTGGTGCTTAGTAGAGAAAGGATGTGTGCATTTAGTGAATGTAATTTTACTTGGAAAACGATCATGTTGGATGCAACAGTTTCCAATGGAAAAGCCCAAATTCCTTTCACTGTGTTTATATTCATGAGAGATCAGTTTGTTTCCACTGAACACGTTAAGGCTTTTTGTTCCATACTATCCAGCAGGAAGCACTTGTAGGTATTGCTTGTTTCCTCCATAAATTTGAATGGTGGCACAAAGAAAAAAAGAAAAAGGAAAGGAAAATTACTCAGGAACAGAAGAAGCCCTTTCAAGGTTTAGTGTTTGAGAGAAGACTGAGATATTGGTAGGGGTAGCATGTTTCGATGGGTCTTGCAGTGTTGGGGGGTTTTTTGGTGACTTTTTCCTTTGGCTGGAACGAATTAATTGCATTTCAATGCATTCCTATGGGAAATGTTGCTTCAACGTATGGCCATTTCGAGTTACGACCGGAGTTCCGGAATTTATTAAGTTCGTAAGTCGAGGCACCACTGTATGTAGAGGAGGAATATATGCAGAAGAGAATCAGAAGCTGAAGGGAGGTTGAAGTACTCCTCATTATCATTGATGGCCAAAACACATGTTGAGTAAATGCATCTTTCCCATTTTTACAACTTTTCCCTCAACAATGTGATTTCCTTTGTTATATGTATCTGTGCAATTAGATATGAAAAAGTTATTTACATTTCAGTTATCACTCCAGTTACATTCATGCTTCTACTTTTAATGACCTTTCACATTTACACATTGTTGCTACTTAAGGAAACTCTGTTTCTAAATACATAATTAGCATCCCATCTATGGAGATCTTCATACATTCATTGTTGCTCTTGTTATGTGCTGGTGACCCCATGAATGAGAGATCTCCAAAACTTCCTGTCCTCAACAACCCTGCTCAGCTCTTGTAACTGACAATTTGATGCAGAGATGCCCTAGATGAAGACTGTGAGACTGCTTTGCTTCAAAACATGAATTATTGTAAATTTGCATCTGATCTGATCATAGTGGGATCGATCTGATGTTACAGGAAGCTGCTGCAGAAGCTACTCTGTCTGAAACCCTGCCATTAGGCAAGGTGAGAGAGAACTGCCCTGGGCAGCAAATTTCAGATGCCATGAAACTGCAGATGGTGAATTATTACCTTTCTTATCACTGTATCTCTACTGGGGAGAGTTGCTTACAGAATTTTCTACCTTATGTCCCAGAGTATCCAGGCTGATTTGGAGTATCATTCACCTTGAAATGGGAGGAAAGAGCACCATTTGATGTTTATCCTCTGAAGCACAATACATCCCTGCTAAGTATTGTTAGATGATTACTAAGGCTGCCATTATAACTCCTTAGTCTTCTTTCCTCCAATAAATTTAACCTGTAAATCTAGAAGCTACTCTGAACTTTCCACTGTACAGAGAAGAACAGCAAATAGACAACGTTCTACATGAACATAATTTTGAACATCACAGGTATGGCCAGTTATAGCAGGACAGAACAGTTGGATGAATGAAGGATGAGACTGACTGTATTATATTCCAGGACAAATATAGTTTCTTGGCTTCCATTGCATGAAAATCACTATCAGGATTTTCCCATGCAGCTATGTCTCTGTACGTACGGATAAACTAACTTCATTTAAAGGAACAGAAACATATTCAGGTATATAGGTAACACGCACACTTACAGATCAAGTACTGGTGTGTAACGGCTAAAATCCTGTTGCAGTTATGCAAAAAAATTTTTTAGAGATGAATGCCATAAGTTAGGAAATCTCTGTAGACATTATTTGTTGCATACCAAGTCACACAACTCAGTATGCAATAGAAAATGTCTACAGAGATTTCTTAACTTAAGGCAGTTCCCCTCTACTAGGCTACACCTTTTCTATAACTGCACAACAGGATTTCATCAAACACATACTATTTCTATCACCATACATTAAAAAAATAAAATAAAAACAGTTTTGAAAAAGTTGTCAATATTTTTTACCTGTTGGGTGGGATGCAAAAGCCAATATCATCACACTGAAAAGAAAACAAAGTATATTATTAGTTTTAATTTTTCAAGGAAGACTATAATGTACTTTTTATTCCTTCTGTAACTTGAAATATAGTTTCAATATTTGTGTTCTGCAGTTTTGAACTAAAATTAATACTTGTGCTTTTCTATTTTAAATTTTAAAACGTGCACTTCTGCAGTTTTGACATAACTGGTAACTGTAAATATACGTGTGCTATTTTATTGTTAGCCGTGACAAGACAGGCTGTAATATTTTAAGTCCTAAAGTTTAAAGCACAGTATTCAGATAGCCACTTTTGAAGATCTACAGCATTTGTGTATGTGCATATCATACAGGCATCTGCAATCATGCAAATATACAATTCTTTGCTAAAAGAATTTGTCTTCTAGCCAAATTCCACATGCTTTGCAATTCAAAGTCCTCAGAATATAGCTTTATAGCTTTGGGAAATGAAATTACATCATATAATGCCTACAGTGCACTACTTCTTTATAATTAACTGTTAATGCATGTCATAATGGCTTTGATGCCTTCACCCTCCCAGTCTTAGAAATTTAAAAAGTCAGTTTGCTCTCACTGCTACAAATGATAGGTGTGAATATGATCTCCCCATTAATGTCCTCCAGCTTAGTCCACAGCGTAATGAGCAGACTGCATAACTTGTACCATCATATATAATTCTATGCTGGTCCATGAAGTTTGCACAGAATAAATACATTCCTTAGGATTAAATTATTCCTACTTTGAGCTAGGTTTGTGATTAAGACTGCAATCATACACCTGTTTACACAGGAATAAGCCCCACTTACGGTAACTCTTTGGGAATTACACCAGAGTAGACACATATAGGATTGCACAATAACTTACTTTTATGTTTGTGATAAATTATCACAAAACACTCCATTTTCCTGACACTTACAATTTTTTTTCTTTTTACCGTCGACAGGTGGCCTGGATCTTTGCTTCTGAAGTAAAATATTGCCAGGGTATGCTGCTTTATTGTGGGCAAGTCTGTCACTATGAAGGTAGGACTGCTCAGAGTGTGTGGTTTGCTCAAGTAATTGTAACGCTGACATTATGACTGCATGAAGTCTATTGTAATTCAGTATTAGGACTTTTTTGGGGTAGAAAGATATGTCTGAAATGCTTGGACTGGAAAAGATCAGCTACGTGGGGGTAAGGACATCCAGGTACACCCGAGTAAATGTGGCTGGCCCAAATTATTTTGCTATCTGAGCCAATGGAAAAGATGATATAGATGTTATATGCATTCCATATAGAAAACTGGTCAGGCAGCAGAAGTTTCATTTCACACAGGCAATTAATGAGACAAGGTTCTCCAGACCACTTTAGGGGAGGAGGTGCTGTTAAGAGCAGCAGGATAGTCTGTGTGGCACACAGAGCTCCCTTCTAGCAGCAACAAAATAATTGACAGCAGGCTAAGAAGGGACAGCTTGTGGGTGGGTTGGCTGCCACAGCTTCTCCCCTACCCCCTACCCCCACCATCTACTTTACAAAGATGTTGCCTCAATCAGCCTATTGTCTCCCTATGTGAAGGAACAAAGGAAGAATGCTTTTTTTAAAAAAGATGGACTAAGAATCAGAGTAAGCCAAGAATCAGCTGAGGACTCCAAGTATTTGAGGATACAGGATGTTTTTCTCTGAATATCTGATTTGGGATAGGGGCACTCCTTTCTAGGAGAGTGCCTACTTCTTAGATCTATTTCATATCTTTGTTTACTAGTAAATAAAACACATATTTTACACACATAGAGACACAGACCACTAAAAGACCTTGCAGAAATCAAAACAATAAATGACTGCCCCCAGATCACAATTTCAGGATGTGGATATTGGGAAAAAAATAAATAGAGAGGATGTAAGTTTTACCTGAATGCATAGTTTATATATTGTTCTTCTGAGATACTAAGAAAAGGGAACATATTATTTCAGGGATGAGAAGTACAACAACATTTTCAACAAACACTAACTTGAAGACTTCAATCCCAAAACACAACAGTGGTATGTTACAAACATTATTTTGTTATTTTCAAGAAGTTTTCTTGATGGTGGCCTGGGCAAACTCTCTGTGTTTCAGATTCCCCCCCCCCGCCCCGACCTTATTTTGGCAACTGAAGTCTTCAGTACAGCAGTTTACTCTGGGTCCAGCAGTACCTCAAACAAAAGTTACTCCGCATGTCTGGTTGGCTGTCCTGGCTAGTAGTGTCTCTAGGAAATGCCCACACTCGCTGTAGTAACCAGTCATGGAGCCTAGTATCCTATTGGGTTTCTGCTGAGGGGAAAGTCCTGCCAATGTGGTAACACAAGCGCATGCTGCTTAGGTAAGTATCATTGTCATGCAAGTGATGGTATCCATAAGCAAAACTCATCCTCCATATAGAAACACTAGTTCGAGTGGTGCAATCCTTCATTACTATGCAGACTTTCTGCTCAATGGATACTCACTAGAATACTGGCCAGTTGTATGCACAGCCCAAACTAACTCCTGCCTCTCTATCTCTCTAAAAATGCTCCTATATATTTATTTATACATCTGCATGTAATTGAAAGTGACCTATGGGACTCTTATCACTTTCTAGTAGTTTAGAAAAGTTCCTTTTTTGGACTACAGCCGCTACATCCTTTAGCCAGCAAGGCCACCAGAGTTCTAGGAGTTACAACAAAAATAAGCCCTGGCTCTTCTAAGTTCCGCGCTGTGGTTACGCCTGTTTTGACTGGTTTCTGAGACTGGCCATTTTAGCTCAGTGGATGCCATCATACAAGTAGTGATTAAAGCAACTGACAAACATGTTTTATATGTTTCTCGTCATCTGGTTATGCTAAATACTACAATCATAATGCCCTTCTATTCTCATTGTTCCTAATCTAGCAAATGTTTAACACACTAAAGAGCACATTGTCATAAGAAACAAGTGCTGGCTAAAGTCCATGTGCACTTTAAGATATGTGGATTAAGAGACAGGAAGGTAAGTACTGAGTAATATTTAGCAGCAAGCAGTGTTTCAGTCATGCTCACTTCTGTACCCACAAAGGAAAACATGCTCATCCCTGTATTCACTGACATTACATAGGAACTATGCCAAAATACGAAGAGTGTAATGACTCAGTCCTTCATGTGGACATGCTAGCATTATTCAGAATTTCCCCAAACTGCTCAGAGCTCCATGATAAGGAAGAAGTTGTGTAGTTTTAAGTTGAGCTAATATTAAGGGAGCCAAACTTGGGTTGCAAGATAATCACACAATCCATAGGGCCACATGCTCAGAGTACAACATTACAAGGCCCAATGATTTAATTGCAGAATTGTTGTGACTTCTCCTTGACATAAATTATATATTTTTATTGAGGGAAGGGCATTAAGAAGTACCGAGTGTGGTGTAGCAGACAGAGTTAGGTCTTAAAACTCAGGAGACCTGGGTCCTAACCCCAGCTTGGCCATGGTAACTCGGGGACAGGGACAGAGACTGGTAGAACCTCTCCTTAAATATCTCACTTTCCTTGAAAGCCCTATTAGGTCACTATAAGTCACTGTCCTATAATACAACGTGTGGGGGTAATAAATCTACAGCAACCAATTTTTATATAGGTGAAGACCTCCATACTAACCTGCTTTAGTGCTATTGTTAATAGTGTGACAAAGAAGAATTAATTCCACATCTGCAACAAAATAGATATCTGCCAGAGGAGCAAAAAAACTCACCCTCCTGGAACTGTAGTCTGTGCATGCACATGTGTGTATGCTAAAATTTAAATTGTGGTGAGCTTTTTTAAGGAGAACCCAGTGCAGCAGTGAGGACAGGGGAGAGGGTTTGTCAGTTGGATCAGGTTCTTTGTTTTCTTTCTCTGTTTGTTTTTACTCATATTTTAAGTGGTCTTGCTATAACCTGTTTACTTAAATTGATCACTTCTGGGTATAAGTTAACTAGGTAAAGGTAAAGGTAAAGGTTCCCCTTGACAATTTTTGTCCAGTCGTGTTCGACTCTAGGGGGCGGTGCTCATCCCTGTTTCCAAGCCATAGAGCCAGCGTTTTGTCCGAGGACAATCTTCCGTGGTCACATGGCCAGTGCGACTTAGACACGGAACGCTGTTACCTTCCCACCGAGGTGGTCCCTATTTATCTACTTGTATTTATATGCTTTCGAACCGCTAGGTTGGCAGGAGCTGGGACAAGCGACAGGCGTTCACTCCGTCCCGTGGATTCGATCTTACGACTGCTTGGTCTTCTGACCCTGCAGCACAGGCTTCTGCGGTTTAGTCCACAGCGCCACCATGTCCCAGTAAGTTAACTACTGTATAGCTAATTGCTTGATGCTTTAAAGAAGCCATTGTCACTACTCTGGTTATTGTATAACAGAGAGATTAACAAAGCTACTTCTCTATCTGTGTCTTAATACTTTGTGCTTATGAATATTCTAGGATTTGTTCACTATCCAACAATATTGCTTCTTCCCCCATTATTCTTTTTTTCCTCTTGTAATAACAGTGTTTATGTCTCACATAATCCCCACCCCTACCCTATAAACCAGACAAATAAGTCACCTTAGAGAACTAGGCTTCCATGTCTTGTGATATGCTTTGTAGGCCCCTGTGAATGAAATCTGGTTAGTAAGTCACATTGCAGTGCTGTTAGTAAACAATTCAAGTTTGGCATCAGTGTAGATTTTGTTGTTATTAAAGTCTACTTACACTTTAAAACAGTCAAAATCTTCAGCAACATAAAAGCTATGCTGGTATGCACAATATTTTCTATTTATATAATGTTCCAATATTGATCAAAATCTCAATTCCTTGTTTTGTTTCCACTCTAAAGTGCTCTTTTTTCTCCAAACAATTTTAGAGCTTTGTTCCGCCTACACTTGTTTGCCATCCTATTTTTCTGGTGTCGTACAATTCAGCATAATGTTGGATTTCATTCTTATACTTTTGGAAAGAACCACACAGTATATCTTCTCTTCCAAAGGAAAGCAATACAAACAGATGCTGCTTATGCAATTTGCTGGCTATCACACTGTGGACAAACGCCTGGAAACTGGGAACCTCCATCCAAATCCTATGAAAATTAATAAGAGCTAGCTGCACATATGCCTGTAAGCATAATATTCTCAGATCTGAATTGCAGAAACTTACCAACACATAGCAAATGTACGAGAGCCCAAAAATAGCCATATGTCTCAAACTGCAAAATAAAACATCAAAATATGGAGAGATAAACAGTTCCTTCATAGCTAGTTTCAAGAAGTAATTGATGGGGGGGGAAGAAAAAATTGTTTTAAAAAGCCACTACTTTATCTCAATTACTGCTTAATTTATTAGTAATTTAGTTGCTTGCCTTGCTTTTTATGCAGCACTACTAAAAATAATAGGACAGATGCCATTTTTGGCCCTCCATATATTTTTGGACTACAATTCCCATCTAGCACATATAGCCACTGATGTTGGCTATGTAGAGTCACAAGTTTCCCAGCCTTGCCACAGAAAGTAAGAGGAACCTGTGTTCCAGAAAGCCCCATATCTTTGGGGCAGAGATGGTCTGTACTGGAATTCTGACACGTTAAAATAATTATAATATTTCATATAATAAGCAGGCCCAATTTGAAACACCAGTAAAAGCAAAGTCCCATCCCAAATATGCAAACCTTAAAAAAAACTGTATAGGTTTGATTATGTACATATTTTGGATTCAATGCAAATGATTAAAATACTTTTAGTTTGCTTCTCCTTTTAAAATTCTCACAATAAAGCCAATAAATGTCTGGAAAGAAAATAAATGATGTAGTTGAACAAATTCAAATACATCTACAAGTAAATCACTGTTTAAACTAATCTCCCAGGGTGAAAACTTGAAGGTTTAACATATATATATTTCTCACTTTTTCTCCAAACTGATCATCCATGTCCTCTTTATCTTTCACAACAATCCTGAGAGGTAGGTAGATTAAATTGATAGATTAAAAATCACCCAAGGGCCACCTAGTGGCTTTCATGGGATTTGAATTTGCGCCTAGAGCAACATTATCCACACAGCAAATGTGTAAAACTATTTCTAAAGTCTACGTGTAGGACTATTGATCTCTCAGATAAAACCAACTCAGAGTCACAGGGAAGGAAGTCAAGTAATTCTTAATAATGGTCAAGGTAAAGTATCTACCTATTTCATGCAAAAACAAATAATTAATTTCACCACGCTAGAGTTCCAAGCAATGATAGACAAATGGGTTGGGGTTTGACAGCAAGTTCAAAATTTGTTCTGAACACCAACCTACTTACCTGTGGGTCATGTATTGGAAGGCACCCTGATGCTACCAGAAGAATCAGCACTCTGTATTGAAGAGAAATGTCAAATCTTTGATTCTCACATATTTGCAGAAGAATTATATTTTTGTCATACTACTTTAAAACTTAATTATAGTAATAAAGGAGTATGTGTGTATCTCTCTGTGAGTCTATATGTCTATGCTTCCAATGCAAGACCATGAAATACAGAACTCCTGACATCTAAAACATATAGGACGCAGGTTCTAGGAATGTGTATATTTGGATTAATGGATTTTCAAAATTGTTTTATTAATTTTAGTCAATTTATATCTGCTGTAGCCTGGAATACCATATTCAGTCACCAAGTGGCAGAAGAGAGGAAACTGCAGTCAAACCTGGCACATTAATACCTCCAGAGGGCCTAGAGACATCTCCATGTAGGCCAGAACTATGAAAGATAAATCAATATGCTGGGGGTACCTTCTGTAAGATATCCAAAATCTTCAAAATGAGAAAAAGAGAGAGAATTTTGTTGGCTATTGGGAGTAGGGGAGAACAGTAAACAAATGGAATGAGTAATGGAGTGGAGCGAGGAAAGAAAGACCTGTGAGGAAAAATATGGGAGAGAAAAAATAGAGGGAAGATAATAGAGCACAAAGGTCAGCTGTCTAAATGGGTCAGAGAAAAGAGCACCTGGATGGTGTGTGTGCTCCAGATTTTCCATGGGAAGAGAGGCATCAAAGGGTCCCACAGGTCTATACATAAGGGTTCGAGTTGAAGCTTCTTTTTAACGCAATTTTTTAAAACTAAACCAACAAAATAACTCCAAATTATTCCAAAACAAAGTGTGCTCCTTATATACCACCCCATAGTGCTTAAAGCACTCTCTGGGTGGTTTACAATTCAATTATAAAGGCTACACATTGCCTCCTCCCAGCAAGCTGAGTACTCAGTTTACTGACCTCAGAAGGATGGAAGGCTGTTTGAACCTCGAGCTGGCTACCTGGGACTGAACCCAGGTTGTGAGCAGAGCTTTGGCTGCAGTACTGTTATTCTAATCACTTAAGCCTTGCTTTGGTCCACCCAAATGATTCTGGGCTGCACTAAAATTCAAAGATGATGAGTGATTATTTCACTCTCCCCCTACAAGGCTCTAGGAGCTCATAACTGTTTTGAAGGAAGAGGACATTTGCTGGATGCCCCGCTCCTCAGTTTCAAACTATTGGAGGGGTGTGCTGTTTACATCCTACCTCATGGCACTAAAAGCACTTTCTGAGCAGTTTTCAATCTCAAGCCAGCTACCTGAGTCTATTGGGATCAAACTCAGGTCACGAGTAGAGTCTTGGCTTTGGTACTGCAGTTTAACCATTGTGCCACAAGGGATTAAACTATCTCTATCTCCCCCATTGTTGCCACTGTGTTGGAGTCAGCATCATTGCATTAGGACCAGCAGGAGGTTGCTGGCATCTTCTCTGTGCAATGGCATCCTTCACCCAGCTGAAAGACAAGGCTTGCGGACTCTCTTTAGGCAGTTTGGTCGCTCTGGTGCTTCTACTCAGGTCTCCCCTTCATCATCCTCTCTTGCTTCCTTCCTCTCAACTCTCTATCACCACCAGCCCTCCTCTCTCTGCTGTCCTTTCCTTTTATACCCTAATGGTCTGCTCCTCCTTTCCGGATCCTTCTATACTAAGCATCACAACTTCAAGAAGATTCCTCACCCTTTGGACACTCAGGGTGAGCACCTTCCATCACCTCCTCATCCTTCACTTCCACTGGAGACTCTGGTAAGATTATTGGCTCCATTGTCTGTGGCATGGCCACCTTCCAGGGATAGGGTGGCCCTAGAGAGACCACCTTGGGATGGTTGATTTGGAAGATATGAGGGTTGCCTAACACCAGAACCTTTTCACCACTGAATGATGAGAAACAACATCCCAGGGGGTTACTGAGAGAGAGAGAAAAACACTGGGATAGAAAAAGCACTGGGTAGAGTTGGGGTAATGGAAAAGAAACAACACCTAAGTGAGAGGGAAAGAAAACAGAGATAAATGTGGAATATAAGGAGTTTCTAATTTGGTGGGTGGGAGGAAAAGAACCAGGATTTACAATGGGGACTGAGAAAGGAAGTGGGTGGTCCTTCCTTCCTTCGCTAGCAGGGTGACTGGGGAGGTTCCATGAGCCACAAAGGTCCCATGGACCACAAGCTTCTCATCCCCAACCTACAGGAAGCAACAGAGGGCAACTTGAGTGACTCTAAGGATGGGGTACACAGGATGCCTGAGCACCCTGTTTTTATCCTAATGAATTTATAAAAATCAATAATTCCATTACACCTACTCCAATGGAAGTTTCCACAACTTCTTGCTGTGTAGGAAATATAGTAGTGGATGCTCTTCTGATGTCTAAAAGCAGCTGTAGGAAAACAGGGGGATCAGGTCTATGAAGCACGTAAGGTAAAGGTAAAGGTTCCTCTTGACATTTAATCCAATCGTGACTGAATCTAGGCCACTGTGCTCATCCCTGTTTCCAAGCCATAGAGCCAGCACTTGTCTGAAGACAGTTTCCGTGATCACATGGCCAGCGCGACTAGACAAGGAATGCCGTTACCTTCCCACTGAGGTGGTACCTATTTATCTACTCGCATTTTTATATGCTTTTGAACTGCTAAGTTGGCAGGAGCTGGGACAAGCAACGGGAACTCACTCCGTCATGTGAATTCGATCTTATGACTACAGGTCTTCTGACCTTGCAGCACAGAGGCTTCTGCGGTTTAACCCACAGCTCCACCACATCCCCTTATGAAGCATGTAGAAAGAGTTAAATGTTTTCTTCGTGCCATTGCCCCAATGCAAAGTTTTCTCAAGTTAACAGCTTGAGCTGCTTTACACACAAAGTTAAAATCCCTTTCCTATTTTCAAAGTATTCCACTCAGTCACACTTATATAACAGCTTCTTATAGTTCTATGTGCTTGGGAACAATGGTCTTTTTATCTTGTTTTTCCCCCCACACTCTAAGCATTGGAAAAAGTCTGAACACAGAATAGAAACTCTTTTAATTATTCAAATCGCTCCAATTAAAGACACAAATTTATGAGCCCCAGCCACAATTCTCACAAGCAGGACTAGATTTTAAAAAGGTTCTGTACAACGTTTTAAAAGGGATCACACTTACTAATAATAAACACAATGTAAATTGGTCCTAATGTTCAGAAAAGTACACTGAATGAGCCAAATGAGAGAGCCTTTGAATTATAACACCCGTTGTTATAATTGCCCTATGAGGCAACCCGTGGTTAGATCTAGATTTTGGAAGGTGAATTTAATTCCTATTTGTGCCAGTAGAACTTAAGCCGTGCTTACCGTGTTCCACTGACAGTGAGAGGACATAAGTTCATCTTTGTGTATGGACCCAACCTATATTCCCACATAGCTTAATACTTATGTTTAAAGCTTCTCTGTGTTTCACTACAGAACTTATATCTCATGGCAAACATACAATGGGACACCTTTATGGGTTTCTGACTACAGGACCATTTAATCAAGAAGGTAGACACTTTGCTATGAGTGATTCCATGAACTGCAGACTTTTGACACACAACAAGAAACTTACCTACAGATTTTTAGAGCAGAGATTTCCTGTATAGAAATAATATAAAATGTGATTAAAAGACTGGACCAAATATTAAATGAAGATTAAACCAAAGATTAAACCAAGAAAATTATATTTGATATGTCTGGAGGTTTATTTTTCCATCTCTTACTAATAGATTGTTAAATGATGTTCGTACCCAACCCAGCATCACATAGGGGTGAAGGATGATTTTAAAATATTTTACTAAATACATTATACAATAGTATTAAGCATATTTCTAGACTTTCAACTCTTTTTCAAATGGGACGTCTATTCTGGCAGCAGTAGCAGAAATTGGAAACTCAACTTGAAACAGCTCCTAAGACGACATTCTGGACAAGAATTAAGATGGTCAAATGTAACCCAAATTAAAGATCTTATTTTCATTAAAATGTACTATGTCATTCTTTCTTTCTCACTGTTCAGAAACACGACAGTACTCTACTCCAGTGTCCTAGAAGTCCTCCTCCTTGGGACATCTCAATACAAGAAGCCTTATGTGTAAAGAAGCAAAAAAAATTTCAATCATTCTACTGGAGATCAGGGTTGGTTGAAATATTCAGAAGATCTAGACCTTACACTGGGAAAATGCTTCCAATCAGCCCTCAGTAACTTAAATCATGCTGATGTTAAGTGGCACCCTGTGTTTAGGGCAAAAATGAATAGCTAGAAATGTTAACAGATGGAGTAGCTCTGAGTCAGATACTACTCCAAACATTTTGTACTTATAGTGCACACATTTGACTTCGAAATGATTATCTGTATTAAACATCACGGTGTCTTTAAAAAACACAAGATGATTTGTGGAAAACGTCCTGGATGTTACTTTGTAATGTGGGTTTTGGCCATCCAAATCCAGCTGAGCAGATAACATATTTCTCTGACGTGGACAAAAGGGGGGGGGAACAGTCCACACTTTGAAAAGGATCTGGCAGCTGTATTGTGACATTGCTTTCAGTTCCACCTCTCCCAGCTTGAGGAGGACACAAGATTACTTTTGAATTTCTTCAGGATGGTCTTGCCCTTTCTAAGAACCTTTCTACTTTCAGAGGCTTCAGGGGACCTTAAGAGAAGAAACTGGAGACTTCAAAAACAGCAGTGAAAACAACTGAAAGCTTAATGGCTGGGGAATAATTTGTCAGGGTGCTAGACAGAGATAATGTGAAAGTAATTACTACCTACCCTAACTATATGCTTGATATTTGCTTCCTATTCTATCCGAACGTTGTAAAATAAAGAGATTATTTTAAAAAAACAACTACAGATTTCTCTGGTTAGAGATTTTGCTAATGTTTGGTGGATCCAAGGGCCAGTTTTCTCTGCACAGGATGCTCTGGGAGCCACATAGACCACTACCACAATAATAATCTGGAAATGGCTAGAAGCCCATTTTGAAACATGGTTATCTGAGGTTGTTAGAATAGTGCAAGAGCCCCTTAACTGATTTAGATGGTGAACTGCCACTACTGGTGGCTTCAATGTGTGGTTATTTACCCTTTTTTTGCAGGAAAAGATGAGGTTGCAGGAGGCCAGGGGCACTTGCAACACTAAGGCCACGTGCTGCCCTCGTGATAACTAGGTAACTTGTACAGTGGTGCCTCGCTTAACGATTTTAATTGGTTCCAAAAAAATCTTCGCTATGGGAAAACATCGCTAAGCGAAACGCGTTCTCCCATAGAGATGCATTGAAAACCGGATAATCCGTTCCAATGCAAATGGATTGCCATCCTTAAGTGAAAATCGCCATAGGAAACATCACTAAGCGAAACGCGGTTCCCCCATTGGAATGCATTGAAACCTTTTCAATGCATTTCAATGGGGGAGAAAAAAAATCACAAAAAATGCAAAAAGAGTCAGAACGAAGCCAAATTAGTTTAACAAAGGGTTTATTAAGTGCACTAATGATTTAAAGCACTCTAAACCCTTTTTATACAATTTAACACCTTTTAAAAATAGCAAAAACGGAGCTGTCAAAACCATCGTTAACCGAAACAGGGGGACCTAAACTGTCATCGCTAAGCGAAGCAAGGTCCCGAACATCGCTATGCGAAATTCCCCCATTGGAAACATCGCTAAACAGAGCGCAAGATCGCTCCTAAAACCTCATCGCTAAGTGAATACAGTGGTGCCTCGCTTAGCGAGCGCACCGTATAACGACGAATCCGTATAGCGATCCCCTTTTTCGGGATCGCTATACGGAGCACCCAATCGCCGCACCTCGCATTGCGACGATTGGGGAGTCCGGCCGCCATTTTGGAGCCGCGTTCGGCGGCTCCAAAATGGGCGCCGGATGACCCGAAATGGCCCCGCGCGGCGTTTTCGCGCCCTCGGCAAGCGAGGGGAGGGCGCGAAAATGGCTTCCTGGGGCCAGGAAACTTCTCTAAGTGGGAAGTTTAGGGCCGATTTGGAACGCATTAAATGAAGTTTAATGCGTTCCAATGGCTTTTTACTTCCCGCTTAGCGAAGATTTCACATAGCGAAGGTTAATCCGGAACGGATTAACCTCGCTATACGGGGCACCACTGTACATCGTTAAATGAGGCAATCACTAAGTGAGGCATCACTGTACTTCCCAATGCTTAGATAAAAGGCAGCATACTGCCTTATTGAGAATGGGAAAGATCTAGGTTAGCTGCACTTTGCCATCATTCCAGTTAAATATCACTAATATAAGAGAGTAATAAAATTTTATTATTAAAAATAAAAAAGATACAGAAAAAAGAACATAGAATGAAAATGTAACTAAAGAAAATGGTAATAACATAAAACCACATTAACTGTAGAGTAATACATAATGTACCATACTTCCCTCTCTCTACCAGGACCATCTGGAGATATAACAAATTTCTTCCAGTCATAACTATTTTTAATAGATTTCAATAGGAACTGTATCCAGCAATGAATTTACCTTAGCAGAAAGCCCTTCCCTTCATAGGGACTCTGTCTGCACCAATTCCTCCTACTCATTTCAACTCCCACAACTGAAAACCTACTCCTGAGATTTAGGGCACTTCTCCAACAGAATAATTTGATGATGATGATTAAATAAATAGATTTTTATTTCCAAAAATAATACATTCAAAAGATTCGCCTCATTAAATGAAAGAAAAGTCAGAGATAGTAAGCAGATTTTTTTTGCATAGTTAAGAAAATAAGACAGTTTTATTTAACCATCCATGCATATACAGTATTACAAGAAATTACTTTTGCCATACCTCTTTCTGCACAAATGCTTCGATTCCATAAGTTAGAATTTCTGCAGCATTGTGTAAAGTAAGAAAGATAGGAATTGGCTGCAAGGAAAAAAATATGACCAGTGGGATTAACAAATGTTCCCTTTAGTGTCCTCTAATTAATCATCTTTTTCTTTCATGATACTAAATATCTAGGCATTTTAATGATAATGCAGACATCACAATTCAACTTCCATCACAAACAGCTATCAGAAACCTGAAGGAGTGAAATTTTCCACAATTCCTGTTTCAACTGACTGCGTAATGTGCCTGCAGAACTGCTTCGTGGAGAACACTCCCACCTTGGTGCAATGAGCTCTACTGCTTATGTAACAGAGTTACGCAAGGGTAGTTACTCAACAAGATTTCAGCCAATACATGTTTTTAAAATTCTTTGTAAGATGCCTTAGCTCCCTCTGATGGGAGAAAGGCAAGGAAATCAATCAACCAATCAATCAATAGTATTTGGCACCAACAATATACTGTACTGTAGGGGGAAAGCCTGTAAGGCAATTATGGAACTGTTAACCTTATAAATAAAATTTGAATCGAAAATGTTGCAATGTGGAGTAGTTGCTGTTGAGGATTTAGAGAAGGAACTGTCCTTGTGTCTAGCTTTTTAAAATGTGATGCTGAAAACCTTGGGGCATCAGAGGGTCTCTTTACATATCCGTCCTGTAAGTGGTTCTGGCTGCATATGCAATTGGCCCATTTAGATGCTATATAGAGAATTAAATGGGTGGTGAGAATATGGGCATGCACATAAGCCCCACCTTATACCTCCCATTCAGAAGTTGGCAAGTTAAATATGCAAATTGTGATAAAAGAACTTGTGTATTCAGCTGAATGGCCTTAACAACACTTCTCATGATCAGAAGTGATGCCTTATCACAATTCCTGATCACAGGAATTTGCAGGCTCCTGTGTAACCTTCACATTAAGCACACAATGTCTTATTGACTTCCAGGGGTGATGTAGGAGTAGGGCTTACATGCATCCCCATGAGGCCATCACTAGTTTTGCCCTCTATGCTTTTAAGTGTTAATGGTTTCAGGAGAAATGATGTATTCTAGAATATATGTATTGTATCGTATCATATCCAGCAAACTAAAACCTGTTTCATCACTTCGAAAGAGGTGTCAAAAAAGTGGAAGTGATAGGGAAAGCTTAGGAGTATTAAGATCCAGACTCCAACAGAGGGCTGGGCAACTTTGCTTGATCCAGACACCATTTTGTTCCTGCTAGCATGATTATTCTTTGGTATTGTTCAATGCAGGAATAGTTCTGTGAACTACAGTGGGGTCTTGACTTAAGAACGGCTTGAGTTAAGAACATTTTGACTTAAGAACCGCTCTCATAGGAAAATATTGACTTGACTTACATACTTAGATTTGAGTTAAGAACTGAAAAAAAACACGTGGGAGGCAGGGAAAGTGCAAAATTTGAACTTTCAGTTAACTGTTGGCCAGTGAAAAGGGTGCCTGTCTGCTTCCTCACTCCTCCCAGCGTTTAGAGAGTGGATTGGGAGACAGTCTTCAGACTGCCTGGTACTGCCTGGACTGTATTTTCCCTGCCTTCCCTGAACCTTTCTTGACCTAAGAAAAAAAGAAACAAAATATCCCCCTCTAGTGGTCGAAGGCAGAATAGCAGCTTCCCATTAGTTTCTATGGACGGAAAAGAGCAGATACGGATCAAATGGTTTTCAATGCATTCCTATGGGAAATGCAGATTTGACTTGAGAACTTTTTGACTTGAGAACCGCCTTCCAATACGGATTAAGTTCTCAAGTCAAGACCCCACTGTATTTGGAAGGTTAGTCACTGTCTTTTTTCCAGAAAGAGGACAAAGGAGAGTCAGAGACCCATACAAGTAATCTGCACTTTCCTACCCTGATCTACTGCAACAGTTGTCAAGCACGCAAAGCACAGCTCACTTCTATGGATGTCTGTCACATAAATAATTTTTTCAACCACAAGCTTCTGTTTAATACATCTTATTCTTCAAATACCTTCAGAATTTAAAGAATCCTACTTTTTAAGTAAGGTTAGCACAACTTGTTGTGACTTACTGTGGCTAACCAGTAAGGTGCTGGGTTCCATCTTGATTGTGTACTCTCAGGCACAGGATCAAGAGACACCCTGGCAGTTCCTCAGTTTTGCTGCAATTAGCCACAGGGACGTGGTGGCGCTGCGGGTTAAAGACTGTCTTCAGACAAACACTGGCTCTATGGCTTGGAAACAGGGATGTGCACCACCCCCTAGAGTCGAACACGACTGGACAAAAATTGTCAAGAGGAACCTTCACCTTACCTAGCCACAGCAAGATACATAACATTTAAATGAAGAGCAGTAGGATTCTATGTGCCTTTTATGAAAAACTGAGTTTTATTGAAAATGGAATTTGTAAATTGTTAGAATAACTTTATTAGGTAGCAAGGCACTTCTCTGAAATTCTTTTCAATGCTTTGATTTCAGATCCTTTCTTGTATCTAATCAATTTATCTGTGACAACTTCCCTTTTTCCTGTTAGAAGTTAGATTAAAGAGGAACATAAGGCTAGGTTTCCCCAAATTATTTGGATGTAAGTACAACAACTACATAACGTTTATGTATACGTTTTACAAATGTGCAAGAAAAAGTATTTAAAAAGCAGTTCAACAAAAGGAAGCAGACAATAAAGTGTTGACAGTTTTCACCAAGCTAAAAAAGAGAGAAAAAAAATCCTAGTCCCATTGTTGGGTTTCTTGCCATTTGTGTTGCTGAGTGAGAAAGTTCAAAGGAGATCATCATCTAACACAGGCCTCTTAAATTGGAGCACAATAATAGGAAACACTAGAAATAATGTCTTCCTAGGAAATTGGACACCAGACTTTGTGTTCTTTCTTTCCTGCAGTCAAGTGAAGTCAAACTGCACACACCCCTCACTCACTCTCACTCACCCCTTCTCCTCCTCTATGCTATTCATTCTTTCTTGAGCCAAGAGAAATACATTTTGCTGCCAACAATGGCTCCAGATTGCCCAGCTCAGCTAACCTTCACCAGATGTTTATTGTCTTTGATGATATTTTTTAGCAGTTTTTGCCTTCATAAAAGAAAGCTTAATATGTTCCCATCTCTCCAGCACCACCTCTCCATCAGTACATCTCAGTCAAATGGTAAGTTAGAAAAATCTCCATTCAGTATGAAATGTAGCTTCTCAGAAGGGAACAAACAAGCAGACACAGAGGCCTAATTACATGCAAGCCAAATAAAAAATCGTGAATAGTTTCCATAGCATTTTAAATGCAGAAAATTATTCTCCTTTGTTCTTACCATTTCTCTCAACTAATGGTCACATTTTGATAGACAAGAGGCTGAGAATAAAACATCCTTCAGTGAGTTTATGGCAGAGCTGGAATCTGAACTCAGGTCCCACAATACATGTCCAGTTTTGGCTTCTGTATTTTCATAAAACACCTAAATATTTTTGTATATTTAGCTGAGTAGCTTGGACAATGAACTTGATTTTTATTGCAGACCACCCATCGAATGAACAAATAATATAATCAAAATCAAATTTGACCTCTTTGGTGATTAAATGATAAGTCCTGCCTCATGGAAGCAGTGATAGCTTAGCATCAATTCAGTGGCCATGTGAGGTAATGGAGCATGTTTCATGTTCATACACAGCACAGTGGAATTTGGACAGGGAAGATATAGAGGATGAACTGAGACAAAAAGGCTCACAAAGGGTAGGATCAAATGTTGCTTTGCAGGGAGAAATCTTCCTTAAAGTGACCCTTCTATCTGTAAGGGAATGGCTCCAGCCCAGCCCCCAAAAGTAGTAGCCTTACAGCTAGATCCAAAAGGTCCAGCTTGGGCACAGATCGGGGTCAGGATGGAGCACAATTCTCTGTATGTCGTGTGATCGCCAGAAAACAGATTGCATCGGACTACTCCACAAGCAGTTCAAAATGTAATCAATTCTCTTGTGTGTTCACACCCGTAATCTGACAGCACTAGTGCAAAGTATTTTGTCACTTGAGGTACAAGGGGCTACAGTATGTCAGCCATCCACACACCCACTGCCACCGAATATTATTACTGCTGCCTAATTGTCATTGCTGAAAAAGTGACAACCCAAGACATTCTGCCGCTTGAACGGAAAGGGCCAAACTGCTTCAGGGGAGACCTAACTCTGACTTCAGGCAGTTTAGCATCTTCAGAAACACTCAGTGTTTTGTAGCTGACTGTAACCTCAGTAAAGTCAATGACTTAAACCTCAGTAGGCAATCTGTAGTAAAACATTAATGCTGACAACAAAATGGCATGTTAGATCCTATTTGCATGAGTCTTACCAATCTGGACAATGCCCTGGAACCTGAATAAATAATGCCCACATAAAGTGCAGACGCTGGAAGCCACGACAGGACTTCAGACCTATAAAAACAAATTGAGCATGCAGTTACAACTACGTCACGTTCTACTTAAAATAAGTTCAGAAGTTAACCATCCATCATGGCTTTTTTTCTAAAATAGCAGGAACTTGTATAAAGGAAAATACATATCCACTATCATTTTGGTCAGATTTGATGAAAGATACAGTAAAAAGCAGAAGCTTTGCCCACCTTTGTGTCTGACCACCTCCATGTTATCTATGTGCATACATGCAGTGATTTTTGGGTTGCCTTCATCTGAGGATTTTCTAAATATAAGTTTTGAATGTTCAGGCGTACATTGGAGAGTCCTTAAAAGTTCAGGGTAGGTTAAGCACTGAGCAGAGTGGGGGGCACAACTTTCAGGTGGCAAGTTGTGAGGAGTGAAGAATTGTGGTTCTGGGGATCATCTGAGGGAGGACCCCTCGTGGCCAATCATGGGCAGACAGCTGACTCTGTAGAGAGCGTTGCTGCCCACTTCATGCAGACAGTGCTGCTCTCTTCAGTAGATAAGCAGTGACCAGGTGATGGCGCTCTTTTGCCGCCTCCCTCAGGAAGCTGGAGAGAGCTTGATTTACTGCTGTGAACAGCTGGATGTGTCTTAAAAGGTAACTCCTTCAAAACATTGGGCTTTTTAGCACAGCAGCAGCAGGTTCCTCTTTAAACTGGAAGAATTCCAGCAGGCTACAGCAGAGGAAAAGTAGGGACGTGGTGGCACTGCGGGCTAAACCGCAGAAGCCTGTGCTGCAGGGTCAGAAGACCAGCAGTGGTAAGTTCGAATCCACGTGACAGAGTGAGCACCCGTCGCTTGTCCCAGCTCCCGCCAACCTAGCAGTTCGAAAGCATGCAAATGCAAGTAGATGAATAGGGACCACCTCGGTGGGAAGGTAACAGCGTTCTGTGTCTAAGTCGCACTGGCCATGTGACCACGGAAGATTGTCTTCGGACAAAACGCTGGCTCTATGGCTTGGAAACGGGGATGAGCACCGCCCCCTAGAGTCGAACACGACTGGACAAAAACTGTCAAGGGGAACCTTTACCTTTACCTTTATAGCAGAGGAAGATGTAAAGTAGGAAAGTCGGGCAGGAGATAGGAAGCAGGGCAATTCCAACAGCCCGACTAAAAGACCAGCTCCATCAGGATCCTGCCTTAGCTGTCACCACCAATATCCATTCCAACAGAGCAAGATGAGATGAGAACCAGGACTAGCTCCACTACAGGGTTACTTGATTCCTGTCTACCCCATCCCCTTTTCCCTCATATGTCTGGTCTTTCTAGATTGTCCACTTGACAATAGGGGCTGTATTGCTTTTATTGGCTTTACGAAAGTGGGACTTACTTCTGAATAGATGTGTATAGGATTGATCTGCTTCATCGTTTAATTGTGGTATTCCATGGTATCTGATGAACGACTCCATTTACAACAACACTTTATTTACACTGAAATTAGCCTAGCAAGATGTTTATGTTCATGTCCTAGAATGCCTATTAAGGTTATCTATCATAATGGAAACTCATCTGACTCAAACTGTATCTACTGTTACTAACTTCAGATCAGACAGCTACTTAGAACAAGAAATGCTACTGAGCCTCAGGAACAGTGGAAGGAGGCGGGGGGAGGGAGCCCTAAAGCCTGAGAACAAGGTCTCCATGTGGAAAACAAGAGATCATTGACCATGATGTGAAGTTTCAGTCATCCCTGAAATGTCTGCATCTTTAAAATGGCCAAGTAAAATGCAGTGGAAAAGGCCATTAGAGCTGTTCCCATGATGTAAGTGCAGAACCTCTATGCTGCCAAGATTTTTTTTCAGGGCAGGAAAATAATGTCTAACATGACAGGAAATGCTTCACTCAGACATGTCAAGCCATACACTGGCCAGACCCAGAGCTTATAGTTTTAACAATAACTAAGCAGAAAGCATAATGATTTGTATTTCTTGACTTGTAAGGAGGAAATATATCATATTAAATAGTATGTATAGAAAAGGAAAGATAGATGCACTGCAAAGCACTTCACTTATAATTTAGTTATTAACTACAGTTGTATCCTGCCTTTCTTTCAGGGAGCACAAGATAAAATGATTCTTTCTCCCCCTCTTTTACATCACAATAAACCTTGTGAGGTAGATCATGGTGAAGGACGTTACTGGGCTAGGATCACTCAGCAGAGCTCAGTGGAGACTAGATCCTGAACCTTCCAGTCCCAATCCTGCACTCTTAAAAGGTACACCTATATCACAAATCTGGATTACCATTGTAATATTTCCAAAGGGATTGCTACAGACTGTGTTTCAGTGAGAGCACTTATTATCTCAATTAGACAACTCTCAGCATCCATCTAAACAACAATCTCCAAACAGCCTTTATTGATGTCATTAATAGCTGCATCCATTGAAAACCAATTTAAGGTTATTGGCTGAATGCACTCATCATCTGAGGCATGGCCTGTTTATTTAAGGGAAATAAAATAAAAAGATGCCTGGAGAATACACATATACCAACAGCCTACTTTCAGTTGTTGGAACAATTAGAGCCAGCTCCTATGAAGTCTTCCTAGCTAGAGTCACACACAGAGAATATGAATCATCATCCCCTTTACATTCTGTTGGGGGCAAGGCAATTTGTACTCATACAAACAAGGCCAAAAGGAAATATTGGCACGGAGAGAATCGGAAGCAAATATCAATCCTAAGGCTCACTGAGCGAGATGAGGAATTCATAACATATCCACTGTATAGCCGGAGCCCTTAAAGCTGATGTTGATCAGAATATCAACCTTCTGATACATGTTTTTAAAGCTGCTTATCCTCATGTTTGTTTGAGGATACTAATGGCAGTGGCTGAAATAATGTTGCTCAGCATAGTAAATGGCAACTAGAGTAGACCCATTGAATCAGTGGGCATTTGGTGAGTCGACTGCTCTGTAAGTCCCACTGATTCAATGGGGCTACTCTAGTTGTGATTTACTATACTGAGCAACATGATTTCAATAGGCGTGTGTTAAAAGAACAAACACAAATATGAAAGACAAATGACTAAATCCACTGCAAATTCAAATCACATAGTTCCTGATTTATTTACTCAGAAGATGATAATGTAAGAATAAATAAATTTAGCAATTATCTATAAATTATATAAATAATTTACACACACACACACACACACACACACACAAAGGAAGAGAGAGAGTAGGAGGAGCTTGATTCTCAAGTAGCAGTGGTGGCATTAAGCATATTTTGCCAGGTTTAGTTGGTAAACTAGCTGTGAAGCTTCTTTTCACATGAAGGTTACTCTAACCCAGTGATTCCCAACTTTGGGTAATGCAGGGGTTCTTGGCCTGCAACTCTCAGAAGGCTTCACCACTGGCTGGGGTTTCTGGGAGTTACAATCCAAGAACACCTGGGTTATCCCAGGTTGGGAAACACTGTCCTAACTCATCTGCACTTTGGTGACTAATCATTTGGATAGCTCTCTTGTACTCTTGGTGGTGCTGCCTTTAAAGGTAGTTTAGAAGCTACAGCCAAAATTCAGAAGATTGCCTTCTGACAAAGGGGAGCATTCAGTACATGCTTGAATTTGGTTTGGAAACAGACAAAATTTCTCTTTTAAAACAACTGTTATGGGCTGCCAAGTCACACTCATCTTTTTGCAAGGGCTTTCAAGGTCCTTGAGATATTTAAGGAGTGCCACGTCTCCCAGTGATTTTCCATGGCTGAACAGGGCTTTGAACTCAGACCTCCTTGTTTATCTCCATTCTATCTGTTCCAGCATATTGTCTCTTTTTTAAAACACAAAATAGCAGCATCAATACATGGCCTAAAAAACACTGAACAGTCCTTTGGGCAGCACCTTGTATCTGATATCCTGTGTTTTCCATCCCATCTTCTACAGTACTTATTCCCATGGCCACACAGCTGGAAACAGTGTGATGTTTGCCTTGCTTAGACTGACATCTAGTGGAGTTAAATTTTTAACTTCAAAATGAAAAAAGAACCAAGTGCAATACTTCTGTTTATAATATTATGTAGAGTAACAAAAACAAAAGTTGAAGAGGCAATGCTACAATTCTGATGCCTGCATGAACACATTGCAAGCTATCGTGTTTTACCCACTGCCAGGAACAAATTAAAGGGCAACATTGATGTTAATCATCAGAGAGTTATCTTAACACAGATTTTCACGAGATACAGATCACCTTCTTCTACCAATGTAGCACAGAACAATTTATAAAAATTAACCAATTTTTGCTTTTAAAATTCACAGAACATACCAACATACTTCTAAGATGCTTCAGGCTTACTTCTCTCACTTAAACATCAGACTTGACCTCCCAGTAAGGAGCCAAATATTACTTTTCACATCCAAGATCCTAAAAAAGATATGTAACTATAAGCTTGCCTCTCTGGAAACTAAGGCCTAGATCATTCATACTAGGTACTGTTGATTATTATGTATGGCTATGAAAACTGGGCGGTGAAGAAAGGTAAGAAGAAAGACATCAGTTCATTCAAAATGATGTAACTCTTCTTTTAAGCTAAAATGATTAAAACGAGGCTCTCATGCTTAGGACCTACCATGACAAGACAAGAATCACTAGAAAAAACAATCATGCTAGGAAAAGGAGAAGGCAGTAGGAAAAAAGGAAGATCTAAGATGGGTTGACTGAATAAACAAAGCCACAGACTTGAGCAAGGCTAAATTTGCAAGACCTGAACAGGACTGTTAATAACAGGATGTTTTCAAGGTCACTAATTCATATGGTAGCCATAAGTCAGAAGAGATATGACAGCATATACTGTGTTTTCCCAAAATATGACAGGGTCTTATATTAATTTTTGTTCCAAAAATGTTTAGGGCTTATTTTCAAGGGGTGTTTTATTTTCAGGTATAACTATCTAAATTTATTGAAATACAGTCATTTCCTCTTCTGGTTGCTGCACAATGGTGGAGGGCAGGGTTTCACTTAAGTGGGGCTTATTTTTGGGGTAGGGCTTATATTGTGAGCATCCTGAAAAATCATACTAGGGCTTATTTACAGGGAAACAGGGTAACAACAATATTCATCATTGTAAAGAAATGACTGAGCTAGGCAAAGAGGTTGAGCACCTATGCAATCTTACCTCCTACAAACTGAAATGTAGATTTCTTGGCTCAATATCACATTTGAGGGAAAATGCTAAGAACACGCTAAGAAGTCTGCATTGGATAAATGGAAATAAGTAAAATAATCTGTCGTGTTTATTTTATACTGTGGGAATACACAATCACCCACATGTTTGGTCCACCAGATTTGATATTATTAGTGTAGTATTAGCACGTATATAAATGCATTAAAATCCATTCCAATTGCAGTGAGCATGTAGAAAAGTTTGCTTTTTAAAAAACACCACAGTTCATACAACATGCAGGAAAACATACACACATGTATATACAAAGAGCAACATGTCTATGTTAAGAGGACCCATATCTCATTGCATAGCAATCGAAATGCCACAAAATACTAAGGAAATCTGTATTACACTGATATTGCTATTTCACTTTACCTTGAAATGCTACTGATTTCTACCCAGCCAATCTTCCAGGAAATGTGTAGGAGACATCCCCCGAATAATGTCTGCCATCTGCAACAGAAGCACACAGTTCATTTCTGAACAACCCACCTAGGCTAATTGTTATTAGTCGCAATGAAGTGGGTTTTTTTTCTGCTAGTGACAGCTGAGACAAAATGGTAAGAAGTCTGCATTTGGTACTTGGAGACAAATGAAATGTTGAGCACCCTGATTGTGGGCAAAGTAGAATTTCTCAGAATTCCAAGGAAACAATAAATCAACTCCAGGCTTGCTTACAAGGAGAAAGTTTAATGAGTAATTTACAAATACTGTACTCAAGTGTGGCCTGCAGGTCACCACAAGAAGTCTGAACAACCAATAGGCAGACCAAGCAGTTTTTATAAATTTTTGTTTGCTCTAGCAGTAGTTCCCAGCCCAGATGTTCTTGGACTAAATCTCCCAGAAGCCTTCATCACTAGCTGTGCTACCCAGGATTTCTTGAAGTTGTAGTCCCAGAATGTTGTAAGGCAACTAGGCTCAGGACTAGAGATGTGAAAGTTAATGGGAAAAGGTCACATGTTAAGTGAAGTCCTAAAAAGTGTTTGTTCCATTTACACTGAGACTTCTTCAAATTTTAAATTGGTGTTTGAACTTATGTTGCTACATTAACACCCCTCCCCTACACACCTTTTAGTTTTGGAACAAAAGTAAGAGCTGCAGGATTTTTTTAAAAAAAACCCATATTTCTCACCCAGCCTCCAAATGTATTGGCATTGCTTTGGACAGGGTGATCGCTTGAGCCAATGTAAAAAGGTTTGCCTCCATTCTGTTTGAAGCCATTCTACCCTGCTACCCTGAGAGAGGCAGCACAGCAGAGAGGGTTTTATATGTGCATTATGTCTTTGTTACTTAACTGAAATTTGGATAAATGGGTTGTATTATTTACTACTTCAGTCTACAGTCAAAGGCCTTACTGTAATCTATAAAGCATGAGCCGATTTTGAAACTCTTTGGCATGTTCTTGCAACCTACATATAATTGCAATATGATGTTTACTGCCTCTTCCTTTCCTGAATCCAGCTTGAATATCCGGCAGTTCTCACTCCATATATAGTAAAAAGTTATTGTTTTAACATCCTGAGCATTGCTTTGCTCACATGTGAAATTAATTTAAAATTAATTTAAAAGTTCTGCAGTTACTACAGTTTTTGCCATCTCTTCTGCCATTTTGGAACAGCTGATGAAATATGGAAGCTGATGGCTAGGAATCAGCTGGAAATCTTGTGAATAGGGGATGGTACTAGAAAATGACGTATCCCTTTCCCACTTAACCATAAAAAATATAAACAAGCTGGTGGAAGGTATGTGTGTGCAGCAGAAGAAGCAGCTTTTCACACCAAGAAGAGAAAGCTAAGTAGAAAATAAGGAACATGTAATGTATCCAGTGTGGTATAGTGGACAGTGCGAGGTTCTAGAAATCAGGAGCCTGGGTTCAAGCCCCCACTTAGTCATGGAAAGTCACTGGACTGGTGGAACTAGTAAAGCAACTTCTTAAATATTTCACTTACCTTGAAAATAAGTAGGGTCATTATAAGTCAGTTCTGACTTGATGGCACATAAAAACATATCAAAACATCAAAAGTTCTCTAGATAGGGAAAGTAGTGGTTGTGTGTAAAAAGGCTGTTATCTACATATTAAGATTCTTGTGAAATGTGATTTTGAGATTATACTCACCCTTGGAAAAGAGTAGGGTACGTAAATTTCAGGACAGACAGGACATACTAGAAAACAAATGTCGAATTAGAGAACATTGTACAATAACATACTGAAACATGTACTGTACACAGATACAGATGCCTTGATAGATCTTCCTTCCTTCTTCCTGTACTAGCACTAGCAAACCATTTTGAGTGCTAATTTCCTCCCCTCTCTCTCCTGACCCCTGTGCAATTGGCTGAAGTGTATTATCCCGGAGAAGCTCAAATCCCCAGGTGTGATTTCACACTACATCTATTTGCATTTTTCCAACTATGTAGTCACACTCTTAGTCAAGGAAATGTTTTCCTATTATGGTCCATTTTACCTTGGTCCAGATCCATCTGGGTCAACAGTAGGTCAAATACAGGCAGGATTATGACATTCATTCTTGAATTTATTCAATATTTAATGGATTAGATATGGAAGACATTTGTAATCACATGGTCTCCTTCAGTAAGTTGTGCAAGTTTCCTTACATCAATCTTATTGAGCAGGATTAAAACCCTGAAAATAAGCCCTAATGTGTTTTTTGGAGCAAAAATTAATATAAGAACCTGTCTTACTTCCGGGGAAACACGGTTGTATAATACAGATTTCTCCACACAAAAGCAGCATGTTTATGCATATCATTCCAATTACATGCTAAATACACACTACTGAAAGCTGGCTTCAGAGGCCCTGTGTCAGAAAAGCCTGGACCCATTTCTGTGACACATGAAAGCTGACAACAGCAGAGGTACTCAGAGTTGGTAAGTGATGATAAAGAGTCATGTGTACAACACAGAGAACAATGAAGTCAACCTGATGACTGCCACGTTATTGACAATTTCACTTCAATGTACTGTACAGCGCAACACCCTTAGGACAGAAAAACCCAGTGAGAACAGAACAGTTTTTATACTGTTCATTCAGGGGCAGATTGAACTCTGAGAAGCATCTCAACCATTCTTTGAGTTTCAAGTGGTTTACTTCTCAAAGCAGAAATAAGATGGCAATTTTGCATGTTTATCTATAAAAATGAGTTCAATCATTTGATGGTAGAAAAATAACAAAAATATAACACACTAGTAACTGTACAATTGGGACAGCATTGGATTTTGCCAAGTGAAATGCCTGTTCATATGCCTGTGGAGTGAGATAAGCTATTACAGTATTCATCCCTCAGGCTCTGGCCCTCCCATCACTAAAGTGTGATTTTACAAGGTTTCCTGGTTGTATATAAATAGGTAAGACAGTTTTGGTACCTACAGAGTCTTACATCACTACAACATCATATGCTGCACCTGTCAATTTCTCCCACCCTCTTCTTTCAACTATTAAATGCAGATTGGCCCAATGCATATAATACTCTTAGCTGACAAACCCTCCAGTATCTTCGCAGTGAGGAATAATGTCATTTCATAGTTTCATACATTAGGTGGCAGTGGTTGTACATACTGTATTTGCAAGCAGTCGGCAGCTTCCACTATCTGTTCTGTTCATAGAGAGATAATAAAGTTTTTGTCTAACTTTCTGACTTTTGTGTCTCCTAAGCCTTTTATGATAGGAGTTAAGGGATGAGGACCACGATAGTCCCACTCTACAGGTACTTTTAGTCAGAAGCCTTCTGAATCTAGTAATGAAAAGGCATTATCACTCTTGAATCTTTTCTCAGTAGGAGGTGGACATCCCTCAATAGCTTCCAGGAGATTTAATTCTACTCTAATGCTACAAGATGTGGTGGCGCTGCGGGCTAAACCGCAGAAGCCTGTGCTGCAGGGTCAGAAGACCAAGCAGTCATAAGATCGAATCCATGCGATGGAGTGAGCGCCCGTTGCTTGTCCCAGCTCCCGCCAACCTAGCGGTTCGAAAGCATGCAAATGGAAGTAGATAAATAGGGACCATCTCGGTGGGAAGGTAACAGCATTCCGTGTCTAAGTCGCACTGGCCATGTGACCACGGAAGAATGTCTTCGGACAAAACGCTGGCTCTATGGCTTGGAAACGGGGATGAGCACCACCCCCTAGAGTCGAACACGACTGGACAAAAATTGTCAAGGGGAGCCTTTATCTTTACCTAATGCTACAGAGTTCAGTAATGGCAGCAGACGGAGGTTCCACAGCTCAGAAAAACAGCTTGGGAACCAAAGGTTCATATACTGTTTTCCACTGCTTTAAACATGAACATATACACCTCTTAGTATAGGAGTACAGAGCTAGGAGATTTTCATCTTTCGGACTTCTGCTTACCCAGCACTTCCTACACACTAAGCCACTTTCAGGAACTTGAGAGATGTAAAAAAAAGAAAATCAAATCAAATCATTGCTGAAAACTGACCTTACATTTTTTTAACAACAGGCATATTTTCTCAGAATCCAAACAAGGAATAAATGGGATCTAGTAGGTACAAATCAGAGCAGAATAATGTAAGCTGCCACTGGTTCTGCACTGAGGAGCAAAAAATGAGTAAGGATTGGGCAGTGAGAATCTTACTTTTAGTGTGAATAAGGTAATGAGATGCCACATTCAGTTCTGACACAAACGGGCTATTTGGGATTTAGCTCACTAATAACAGTGCAGTTTGCATTTAGCAAGTGGCTACTTGACTGGCCTTCTCAGCCACACTAGATGTTGTTCCAAGACCTCTATTCAGAGCACATTACCATAATGTAGTCTCTGGAAACTGAAGGATGCCTACAATACTTAACTGAATGTGTGAATCCACCAGACAGACTGATTAATCAAATGTGAAGTTCTTCTATAGCTCAAACACAAAAGCATGCAGGTATGGGCTCCATCTGGTGAATCAGATTTAAATTGGTTGTTTTACATCACAGATTAGCAAGGAGCAGCCTGCCAGTTATTGATGGACTACAACTCCCACCATCACTTATCACTTCTATGCTGGCTAATTGTAGTCCAACAGCAACTTGCAGGGCCATCCACTAGCCATCTTTGTCTTAGCTGCTGGAAGCAACCTGTCAATGTTGGACATTCATTGCCACTGTGTGCTTCTCAATTACTCCTATACTTGCTTATAAAACCCAGTTTCTATAGGATGTCACAAAACTTCACTGCTTCCTGCCTTGAAAGCAATGGATCGTAGAAAGAGCAAAAGAATACATCTAACATATGTTCCACACTGTAGTTAATTTGAAATGTACACTAGTCCATGCAAACATATTCTGAAATAAAACTGAAATTTTGAAAAGTGTTACAAGACTTCTGATTTTTCCTGCAATAACCTCTTGACTTTCATGCCTGCAAAAATGTTTGCAACAGATCACAGAAAGATGAAAATCACACTTACCAAAGAAAAGAGGACAACATTGCTTAAAGTGGTATGAGTACATCAACTCAAAGCAATTGCAGTTCCTAAAAACAACCATTCCTTTCCCTGACTTAAGAGATAAACATGAATAAAAAGCTGGGTAAGGCAGTCAAAATAAATTAAATAATTAAAATGGGATGGTTATTTTCAAAACTGTGAATTTGGAAGGTGATCAAATATTATGCTTAAGGCTTAACACCTATGAATGGAAAAGCAAATGTAAACTCCAGTATCCTAAACCTAAATATTATGATTTGATAGTACATATACTCTCTAACAAAACAGTATGCTCTCAAATGATAAGACAAACAATGCTACATTTTTCTTATCACTTGAGAGTATGTTTGATGGCTTGTATATACTGAAAAGTTATGAGTTTTGAATAATTTTGGATTGTTATCTTAACCATTCTAAAGACTAATAAACAGTCTCCCACTTTGAAAGACGTTACTGTAGAGCTTTCACTTAAAAAAAAACTTTTGCTGTATATGGAGACAAAAGATACCTAATATTTATGTTATTGGGAGAAGAGCTATTTAATGAATTAGTTTAGGCTGCAAACCTATAGGCATTTACCTGGAAGTAATTCCCATTGAAGTAAGACGTATAGTATTTACTTTAAAGTACAAACGCACAGGACTGTTAAAAACACACATACTTTCTGATTCGTTTATAGCCATAAATTTAAGATCGTTTTCTTTTGGTCTTCCCGGTGCCGATGACAGGCGGGACTAAGGGAATAATACTCTTTTGATTGAGGAAACGCCGTTTTGGAACCTTATGATAGCTGTAGTTTTAGGAGAGGTAGCCGTGTTAGTCTGTGCTAAATAAAGAAGACGAAAACGTTGTGGCACCTTAAAGACCAACTGCTCTATTTTAATGAGAGTTTTCGTGGACAGGTCCCCTTTCTAGAAACACTTCCTCGGATAGCGAGCTGGAAGTGTTTGCCAAAGTGCTCAGATCTCATAAGAAACGGAGCTTAAACTGTCTCGTGCAGAACGAACAGCTATGAAACTGACGCAAATAATCCAAAAACGATTTTATGAAAAACTACAACTAGTAGTTGTATAAAGAGCTGGCAATTTAAAGGGCTCGGAGTAACTCCTGGGCTCGTTTCCTCCCCTTCCTCACCTTGTTGGTGAAATAAGAAGCCAAGTAGAACAAGCAGAAGACGAGACCAGTTGCAGGTCTCTTTAAATGCATCAGTCACAGCATTTCCCCCGGGCCGGAGACAAGAGAATAAAAAGGCACTTTTCTTCCTACTGAGTTCTATTCAAGGAAGAGCAACTCGAAGCGGCTGCCATGACAGGAACACGTTGCTTCTTGAGATCGCCCCAATCGGCACAAAGAAAAAGGCCCGAGGAACTGCCTTCTTAAAGGGACCGCCGGCTCTCTCTCAAAACTGAAGGAACGCACACTTTCTTAATCCGGTGCTTTTTTTTTTTACAGTTTTGTCGGGAACGGGAGAAATTCTCTATCACCCACTGGTTATGGCTAATATTTTTAAAGTGGTGGACAAACCTGAAGTTACCTACCCTGCCCCAGTACTACTTGCTGAACGTTAAGGAGCAGAAAATTTACCTTAGTGATATGAGCCAGTAACAGCAGGAAGACACAGCAAAGTAACAAAAGGTTCAACAACTTTTAAAATTAAAGGAGAAAACTGGAGAGGAGGCAGTGGTATACAATGCACCTACAGGATCAGGTTGTTTTCCCTCCACCCCAGCTTGAAACAGTTACTTTTTTTTCCCAACCATAATTTTCAACATCTATACAGCATAAATCTTACAATGATACATTCTTTTTAAGGAAAATGAATGCAAGTGGGTATCTCTGTTCATCTCTGACACACATTCAAAGAAGCTAATATTGACATATTAATTATAAACTTTGCCTGATCTTTATTGTAAACTTTGTTTGCTTATAGTACAGTACCCATTAGGTACACTCAATCTGGCCTCCACTGATTATTCTGAAAAACATAGTATAGCGCCTAACTTATCTCCAGTTTCTTTCAGTACTTGTTTTCTAAGGAATATGTGGTTGTCCTCTAAGAAGGCAAGAGTTCTAAGCAAGTTGTAAGAGTTCCATATTTTCAAAAGTTGGAGTTCTACTGTTTCTTTCTCATTCACAATGTTATGTGACCTTAAAGGGACAACACCCTAGAGAACAATATGAGAGGTCACAAAGAAAAGAAAGGGAAAGGAAAGGAGCTGTAGCAGGGGAAAAGAGAATTCATGAACATTGCCTTTCTGACTTTTCTTTCTTCCAGTTGGAATCCTGTGTCTACTGTAAATGGCCACAACTTTCCCATAATGTCTGATCTGGATCCAATCCACCTGCTTTTGGAAACATCTAAAGTACTTAGGAAAGGATTAGGGCTCCTTAGGACTCCTTCTTGTCTTCCTGGACAAAAAGATTCTTCAGATATGTCACATACGGCTACAGCAAATGTCCCACCACATACCACTCCATTCAGCATGTGAGACAGTCCACCTGCATCTACAGCTAGTGCACATATGTGCATGCCTACTTGCTGGTGCATTGCCCCCACACGGTGGTGGACTAATTAATACACATGGTAAACACATTCCACACATGACTAGACAAGTACATCTTGCAGCTATCCTATCTGGTTTGTCCCTACAAACGATATAACAATACCCATAACATTAAACAAAACACTTTAAACAGCAAGCAAGGGAAGCCCTATTTAAACAACCATTTGCCACACAAAATAAAACACAAACGATGGAAACAAGAAAACTGTTTTCCCAGTTCTTTAATCGCAGAGAAGAGAGCCAGGGCCTGCCAAAAGAGTCATGGCTGAGCTCCTCAGGGGGAGATCACGGCACTTTTTTCAGGTTTATGCACTTGGCCTGTTCTTTACTCTGGCTGCCGGTCACGGCAAGTGCCCCCCCCCCTCGGCAGCTGCTAGTACCAGTTAGTGCAGGCGATGAGGTAGCGCACATCATCCAGCGGGGACAGAAGCCAGGCCTGACACTGGCCGCAGAGCCCCATTCCCAGCTTTTCATCGGGGGATGATGGCGGCGGCGGCAGCGGCCTGGGGCTGTAACTGGAGTTCCCTTCAGCCGACGTCTCCCGCATCTGTCCTGCTGTTGCTTCCTCTGCTTCCTTAGCCTTAGACGGGCCGGCAGAGCTCATTCTTCCTCGGCAACGGACCTCGCTTGCCTGCCTGCCTGCCTTCTTTCGCCTATTATGCCTTCTGGTGGAAGCTCTTCGAACTGCCAGGCAGCCGCGTTTCCATCATCCGCTCCCAAGTGTTTCCTTTAAAAGAGGGGCGCCCTAAGAGCCGTCCGGGTCACGCTGCCCTTTCGTAGAGCCGCCTTCTGGGTGTCTCTGCGGAGCCTGTTCTGTGTTATTCACGACGCCTCTTTGCAGCGCCTCCTCCCCTTTCGGGAAGTGGGTTAAGAGCCGCAATATGGGCTCCTCAACTATGGCCGGTGTCTTGTGATGATCTTTGTGATGCAGGAAGGCGGCGCCGCTGCAGCAGCTGAAGTGCCAGGACAGTAATCCGAGGTAGAAAAAAGACAGTGATGGGATTTCTAGGTGTTTACAGTGCTCCTCGCCGAGCGGCGCATTAATGTCTTCTTCACGGATCTGCCTTCATCCCAATTTTATAATCTACACTGTGACAATAACTTTATTATTCTCCAACCAATAAAGCGATCTTCGCTGTTACTGGAAAAATGAAAGGTTCTGCCACCCTGCCTGATTATAAAATAGTTAAGCTCCACAAACGTATCTGGCTGGGGAGCTAGAAACTGGGAATTGGATTCTTCACTGTCCCTGGAAAGTCAGAGTAGACTTGATGGCAGGTAATTAATTAAAACATAATGAACATGGAGGGTTCAGAGAAGGCAAGTGGAAAAGAAGCCGAACAGACCGAAGGAAAAAACCGCCTAGAATCGGTATCCACCGACAGTCGGAGAGTGTCATAAACTAATATTTTTCTAAATTAAACCTGCTTCCTTTTATGACCCTTGGCGTAACTGGGGTAAATTGGGAGGGCAGGTACCGTAACTGCAGTGGTCGCACTGAATTTGAAGGAGGATCTACAGGCAAGTGTGGCTGAATAGCATATTTTGGCTGCTCGGGCACCATCAACTGCGATCTCTCTCGTGTTCCTTTGAGATTAGAAACCCTAATCTCAAAGGAACACGCGCACAAATACAACGTAATGGGGCAACTCGTTGGTATCGGCTTTTAAGGGCTGGGTGCCATTTCGGTGCCGCGGCACGATACACGAAAGGGGTAAAACACGTAAACGAGCAACGTGAGATTGCTATTAAATAGGACGGAAACTGTCCGAGGAAGCAATAAATATGGCCTGTAGGAAGCGACAAGGAAAGGAAGCTTTCACAGGAAGTGACGATGCGGTGGACTCGGAAGCTTTTTTCGGGGCCAATAAGCAGCCAGCGTTGACGGGCAGGGGGCGGGAGAACGGAAGGCAAGTCAAGAAGGAGGCGGAAGAAGTTTTTATTCCGTCAGGAGCTAGTCGTCTTCTTTGGGACCGTTGTTATTACCTGTTACTCGCCTGGTTTGGCTTCTCTTTTTCCTCTTCGAGCTTTTTCCACGCCTAACATGGATCCCGTAGGACTCGCTGCCGTCGTCCCTGCCGCTGAGGCCAGCCCTCGACCAACGTGGCCGCAAAGCAAGGTGAGGAAAGAAGGGATAGATGATAAAAGGTGGAGTTTCTCAGGTCCACCGAGAGTTGCAGGGTTCCGAACGGGGAAGCGGGGGAGAGCCGTTGGTTCTCGAGAGTTTTTGGACTACCACTCCCATAATCTCGCGCCATGGGCCGTGTTCGCCTGGGCGCCTGGGAATGGAAGTCCAAAATGTATGGAAGGCCAGAAATTCCTTTTCCCTGCTTCATTAGGTGGCGGTTGAGCCCTGAGGTGGGGAAAAGAGTGGCGTCGCTTCAATGGTGAGAGGGGTGAAGCTTCATAATGGAAGGATTTCAGGTCGAGAATTGGGAACTTGTTAGGGAAGTTCGTTTATTTACTGCAAGAAATTATTTATGTGAGGAAATAAGTGAATATTTCTTGGATGTGTTGGCTCGGACATCTGGAACTCCTAGCCTTCCAGTTACCAAAAACTAGAAGGCCAATGGCTGAAAACCATTAGATCGCACCACTCTGGTTGGGACACAGCCTGCACTCTTTCTTATTCTCTCTAACATACACACAACACTTCAATCAGACTGGAGCTGTGGGGAACAGCTGTGGCAGCAAACTCCAGCTATTTGCTAGGACTTTCTTAGCCCAGGAGGCACTCTTCTCAATTTTTAACATACAGTCGGGTCTTGACTTGAGAACTTAATCTGTATTGGAAGGCGGTTCTCAAGTCAAAAAGTCTGTAAGTCAAGTCTCCATTGACCTACAGTGCATTGAAAACCGATTAATCCTGTAACAGGCCGTTTTTGTTCCATCTTGGTTTTTTTCTGGTCTGTAAGTCAAATCTCAGTCTGCAAGTCAAACCTAAATTTTGCGACCAGAGAAGTCCGTAACTCAAAAAGTCTGTAAGTCAAGCCGTCTGTAAGTCAAGGGTCCACTGTATTCCATTAAAGATGATGACAGGGGGTTGTTCCTCCTTTAATAAGGCTTGTGTGCATTTTTTTTAGTCTGAAAGAAGAGTTTACCCCTTATTACACAACAAAACAAGAAAAATGCCATGCACTTGTTGAACATTGGCTGTTGCACCACTAATACGGACACAGGAACTGTATGGGGGAAAATGGCAACTCTGTGGGCAGGTGGTGCACTAAATAGGGCCAATGCTTTTTAAGCCGTAAAGTGTGCTGCTCTAGTGGCGAAGATCTGTTCCATGTGATTCACTCCCAGGACTGCGCAGCCTCACATCACTCAACAGTAAAGTGATGTAATAGTTTTCAGCCTTTGGCCTTCCAGTGGTTGGAACTTTAGCTTCCAGAGGCCCCAGCCAGTGTGTCCAGAAATAGCCAGAGGTTCCAGAAGTCCAAAGATGGCAAACTGCAGAGATATTGGTTAGAAAGTTTGGAGTTCCTACTCATTAAATTCACAGAGTGACCTTAGACCAGTCACGTTCTGTCAGTAGCCAAAAATGGTTAATTTCTATTGAAGAGGTAATAAGTTATATTTAAAATATTTTAAGACTAAAGTCAATGTTTAAATAAGCTTTGCCAGTTGCCCTTTGTCTTATAAGAGTCTGTAGATGGAGATAGCTCTAGGCTGAGAGCCAAATAAAATGCCTTTTGTAATGCTACTCTACTTCAGAGCTGATGAATAACAATAATCTTATGCATAGTAAAATCTTAATACCCTGTTTTCTCAAAAATAAGACCTAACTTGAAAATAAGCCCTAGTATGATTTTTCAGGATGCTCGTAATATAAGCCCTACACCAAAAATAAGCCCCACTTAAGTGAAACCCTGCCCTCCATCATTGTGCAGCAGCTAGAAGAAGATGACATGACTGTATTTGAATAAATGTAGATTGTTATACATGAAAAAATAAAACATCCCCTGAAAATATGCCCCAATGCGGTTTTTAGAGCAAAAATTAATATAAGACCCTGTCTTATTTTCAGGGAAACACTATATATTAATTCTCTGATAGGATTTTATTATGCATAAGATTAATAAAGACAACAACAAAACAACAACTTTAAAAGATAAACTAATCTTTCAGTTTACAGCAGCAACAAATCCATGAAATGTATTTGTAAATTGTGGCATAGTTAATTTATCCATATAAATCAGCTCTGAAGTAGAGTAGTATTGCATAAGGTATTTGGCTTTCAGGCTAGAGTCTAATTTAGTTGGTCTTGACAGGTGACAAAAATGATTAGGGATAATTTGCTGAAATATTTAGAGTGGTGTAGTGGATAGAGTGATGGACTAGGACTGAGATCTTGATTTGTATCCCTACTTAACCATGGGTTGCTATACACAAATTTCAGCTTGACAGCATATAACATTAAATTTATTGAAGGAAAATCTCCCAAATCTAAATGCACTAGGCATAAAAGCTATTGAGTGGTACTATAAAGTAGCAAAACTTCAAAATAATTTTGATTTATTTTTCCTGCTCTAAGTTTCCCATTATTATAAACTCGCCTGAGTATTTTTATGGGAAGTTGGGACACACATACATAATAAATAAATAGTTTAGATAAATCGAGGGTTGTTATGGGAGGTTCTAAATACAGTATATTGCTTTAGTAATTGGAGTTGATTTTTCTGTAACTGTTATGAGATTGAGCTTTACATGTGCTACCCTTGTTAAAGACAGAAAATGTAGTTTTGGGTAACAGGTGTGTTCCCCACCATCTGAATAAGCCTGTGTTCTCTTGTTATAGGCTAGGAGATAATTTTATCATGCATGAATTACAAGACCTCAGAGGAAGAGACAGTGTTGTGCAGCTTGTCCTGCTTTGCAGGGTTGCATGTACAGGCACATGAGATTGTGACAGGAAATGTAAACTTAAAAAAAATCAAGTCCTGGAAAACCAATAGGAGAACCTAAAGGTTTTATATTTCTGTAATAGCTCTTCTTCCATGTACCTATAAAACAATTTTTGTATCACCTGACTTACTCTTATCCAACATAAAACATCTGTTTGTTTTTACAGTGCCCGTGGGGAACTCCTAACAGTGCTGCGATATCATGTTCTCTTGCTGATGTCATGAGTGAGCAACTAGCAAAGGAGCTGCAACTAGAAGAAGAAAGTTCTGTTTTTCCAGAAGTTGTATCGTGAGTTGAATGTCCTTACATTTAAATACTGTAATTGTTTGCAGACTTTGTATGCTGTCATTTCCTCTAGCTGCAGTTCTATAGACAAGAAGTGGGCAAAGTCCAGGATCACTTTTCCTTCAATGCTGTAGTTATCTCACGCACCTCAGCCAACAGCCAGAAGTCCACTTTCAGGTTTATGAACCTCTTATGGTAGGAACAAGTTGGAGGGCACAGATCATAATAATATCACAGTTCGTGGTTGGTTTCTGTTTTTGGTGTTTCTTGTTGGACTCTAACAACTGTGGTTTCCTTCCCTCTCTGTCTCTCCCCTGCCTGCCAGAATGAGAGTAAAATTAGCATCTTGTCAGTCCTTTCACTTTGCAAAATGTGCCTGACAAGGAAAGGGGCTTTAGCAAACAGGGTGGGATCATGAGTCTACTCTTATTGTTGTCTAGAAATCTTTTAGTATAGGAGTGAATAGTCTGATGCTCTGTAAATGTTTTGGACTACAGTTTACATAAGGCCTGATTATTGGCAATGCTGGCTGGGACTTGCAGGAGCTGAACATCCTGGAAAAAAAACAGCTTCCTGTTTTTGTTGGCCATTCAATGGAAGTGAGAAAATCTGCGTCCTCACCTTGACTGTGTAACAGCAAAATGAAGAAAGTGGCAGTCCTCACTGTTAAAGTGAGGAAGGTCCCCTTTACTTTATCTTGTCACTTGTCATACACAGTGTGAGAGTAGTTTAAATATTTTCTTTGCTCTCTCCAGCCAAGTGAGTGATATTGTGGAAACAATCTGAAGGAGGCAGCAACATGCAGAGTAATGTGAATATCTCTCAGTGTGTGTGTGTGTGTATTTTGTGATCTGCCTTGAATCCCTATGGGGAGTAAGGTGACATACAAATCTTACATAAAATTTATATGTCATCTTACTCCCCGTAGGGATTCAAGGCAACTAACAACATATATAAAAACTATGTAACAACGTTTTTAAATACTTTATAAATACCATATTAAAATTATTAAACATATATCAAGACTAAAAACAAGATTAAAAACAATTTTCAGACATTTAAAAATGTATAAAAATTGCTAAGTTTAATAAACAGAGCATCCCTGAGACAATTAGTGCTTAAAAAGCCAGACTCAAAAGGAAGATCCTTGTCTGATAACAGAAGAATTAAAAGAGATTGGGCTAACCTGGCTTCCTGGGATAGTGCATTGTAAAGTCCTGGAGTGACCACTGAGAAGGCTGTCTCTTGTGTCCTCACCAAACAAGCCTGGGAGGGTGGTGAAAGTGAGAGAAGAGTATCCACAGAAGATTTTAAAATCCAAGAAGGCTTATATGGGGATGATATGATCCTTCCAATAGCCTGGAGCCAAGTCATACAGGATTTTATAGGTAATAACAGCACTTTGAATTGGACCTGAAAACAGACTGGCAACCAATGAAGATCTTGTGACAAGGGAGTTATATGCTCCCTTTAACTAGTGCCAGTCAGCAGTCTTAACTGCAGCATTTTGAACCAGCTGAAATTTCCAAACATTCTTGAAAGACTGCCTTCCGTACAGTACATTACAGTAATCCAAATAAGATATAACTGGGGCATGTGTGACAGTGGCCATAACAGACATCTTAAGGAATGGGCATAGCTGACATACCAGCTTTAATATGTGTAAATGCACTGCTGGCCACCACTGAAACATGTACATCCAATCTCAGGGTAGAGTCCAGGAGTACACACAAGCTGTGAGCCCAACCTTTAAGGGGGAGTGTAACCTCATCTAGTACAGGCTGAATCTGTATCCCTTGACCCCTAATCTACCCAACTACATACACTCCCCAAACAACTTGCTCTGTGGAAATACATATTCTTGGTAGTAATCTCAGTTCCACTAAATTTTTCTTCTATCAAAGAAAATCCTTTTCTTTTGTAATACTTATCCTCTTGCATTTTAAATATTTGCATTCTGGCTGAAACCCTGTTTTGCAGTTACACAAGTAGTGTAACTTTTTGAACTGAACAGGCTATATCAGGGGTTATCAGCCCCTGGTCCACGGCCCAGTGCCAGTCCGTGGGCTTTCTGGAACTGGGCTGTGGATATGGATTTCCATCCCCCCATGCACGTGTGCGGGGAGCTTGTCATGCCCGTGCAGGGGACGTGCCATTTCCACACCGGGGGGGGGAGCATGACACATCCCTTGCAGGCACGACACGCCCACCGCAC